>NC_091360.1:1783367-1803367 GCF_038502225.1 Cherax quadricarinatus | reverse complement strand
TTTGTAAAGAACAGAAAGACTTAATGTAGCGACTAGAACAACACACAAGTACAGTATAATTATTTGATTAGGTTAGGTAAAGTTCGTCAGGGAACAGGACAAGTGTTTCCTGACGCGGGTCTTAGTCAAATAATGACCCGCCACTGGAGGTTTTGGTCATTTGCCCGAGGCCTTCCGCTGGCTTACCGGTCCACCCTTTTTGAAAATTATGGTCATAATTATAACCATTTAGTTTTGCACATAGGAGAGAGAAAAGCTTACAACGACGTTTCGGTCCGGCTTGGACTATGTACAAAGTATTTCTTAATCTCAGTGTAGTAAACGGAAGAAAAATAGCTTGGTGGAGGCAAATATCTTACGCTTATTAGAATATGTACAGTCGAGTCCTGGAGGAGGGTAATTAAGAAATGTGGCCAGGAACCGGGCCTCGACCCATGGACACGCAAATTGGTGTGTGCACAGACATACCTAAGGGAAGGGTGTATACAGCAGGTGTGTAATAAGGATATTAAAGTCCCAGGTCGGCTGCCTCACCCCAGCCATGACACCTTGCTTAAAGCCCCTTAACATCTCCATGAAGTTATCCGAGTCCCTTGCTCCTGGACTCAAATTCATTCCACTCGAAAAATTGTTAATTGTTTCGCAATACTTTCCCGACATTGCCTAAAAAATATTTAGGGCTAGGTTTTTTACGAGGGTATGGAAGAAATGAGTAAAAAGGTCAGCGATGAGTCGCTGAAACGTGGATGTTTTGAGAAATTGTGGTAGTCGAAGCCGGGGATGCGAGGAGGGATGCGGACGAGGCCTTGATCAATGTAGACCCCACCCTGGACGGAGAAGTGTAGTTTCCACACTCCATCACCACAGCTGTGAGGGAGATCATTACTCCACCTCTCCATCACCACAGCTGTGAGGGAGATCATTACTCCACCTCTCCATCACCACAGCTGTGAGGGAGATCATTACTCCACCTCTCCATCACCACAGCTGTGAGGGAGATCATTACTCCACCTCTCCATCACCACAGCTGTGAGGGAGATCATTACTCCACCTCTCCATCACCACAGCTGTGAGGGAGATCATTACTCCACCTCTCCATCACCACAGCTGTGAGGGAGATCATTACTCCACCTCTCCATCACCACAGCTGTGAGGGAGATCATTACTCCACCTCTTCATCACCACAGCTGTGAGGGAGATCATTACTCCACCTCTCCATCACCACAGCTGTGAGGGAGATCATTACTCCACCTCTTCATCACCACAGCTGTGAGGGAGATCATTACTCCACCTCTTCATCACCACAGCTGTGAGGGAGATCATTACTCCACCTCTCCATCACCACAGCTGTGAGGGAGATCATTACTCCACCTCTCCATCACCACAGCTGTGAGGGAGATCATTACTCCACCTCTCCATCACCACAGCTGTGAGGGAGATCATTACTCCACCTCTCCATCACCACAGCTGTGAGGGAGATCATTACTCCACCTCTCCATCACCACAGCTGTGAGGGAGATCATTACTCCACCTCTCCATCACCACAGCTGTGAGGGAGATCATTACTCCACCTCTCCATCACCACAGCTGTGAGGGAGATCATTACTCCACCTCTCCATCACCACAGCTGTGAGGGAGATCATTACTCCACCTCTTCATCACCACAGCTGTGAGGGAGATCATTACTCCACCTCTCCATCACCACAGCTGTGAGGGAGATCATTACTCCACCTCTCCATCACCACAGCTGTGAGGGAGATCATTACTCCACCTCTCCATCACCACAGCTGTGAGGGAGATCATTACTCCACCTCTCCATCACCACAGCTGTGAGGGAGATCATTACTCCACCTCTCCATCACCACAGCTGTGAGGGAGATCATTACTCCACCTCTCCTTCACCACAGCTGTGAGGGAGATCATTACTCCACCTCTCCATCACCACAGCTGCGAGGGAGATCATTACTCCACCTCTCCATCACCACAGCTGTGAGGGAGATCATTACTCCACCTCTCCATCACCACAGCTGTGAGGGAGATCATTACTCCACCTCTCCATCACCACAGCTGTGAGGGAGATCATTACTCCACCTCTCCATTACCACAGCTGTGAGGGAGATCATTACTCCACCTCTCCATCACCACAGCTGTGAGGGAGATCATTACTCCACCTCTCCATCACCACAGCTGTGAGGGAGATCATTACTCCACCTCTCCATCACCACAGCTGTGAGGGAGATCATTACTCCACCTCTCCATCACCACAGCTGTGAGGGAGATCATTACTCCACCTCTCCATCACCACAGCTGTGAGGGAGATCATTACTCCACCTCTTCATCACCACAGCTGTGAGGGAGATCATTACTCCACCTCTCCATCACCACAGCTGTGAGGGAGATAATTACTCCACCTCTCCATCACCACAGCTGTGAGGGAGATCATTACTCCACCTCTCCATCACCACAGCTGTGAGGGAGATCATTACTCCACCTCTCCATCACCACAGCTGTGAGGGAGATCATTACTCAACATCTCCAACACTACAGCTGTGAAGGAGATCATTACTCCACCTCTCCATCACCACAGCTGTGAGGGAGATCATTACTCCACCTCTCCATCACCACAGCTGTGAGGGAGATCATTACTCCACCTCTCCATCACCACAGCTGTGAGGGAGATAATTACTCCACCTCTCCATCACCACAGCTGTGAAGGAGATCATTACTCCACCTCTCCATCACCACAGCTGTGAGGGAGATCATTACTCCACCTCTTCATCACCACAGCTGTGAGGGAGATCATTACTCCACCTCTCCATCACCACAGCTGTGAGGGAGATAATTACTCCACCTCTCCATCACCACAGCTGTGAAGGAGATCATTACTCAACATCTCCAACACTACAGCTGTGAGGGAGATCATTACTCCACCAGTCCATCACCCCAACTGTGAAGATCCCCGCTCCATCACTCCATCTATAAACATTCCACAAAACCTCATACCTCCTCCACAACACAAAAATATTTTTAAAACAAATTGCAAGGCTTCCATTTTTAAACTCATCTCCGACGTATATTTATTTCCATAATAACGGCTGAATACTTTTATATTGAAATCATTTTTGAGTAAAAATTTTTATTTATAATTAGAAACGTGAGGGTTTCCAAATTTTACAGGAAAATGTACAGTGTATACGTGTATTCTGGGTTCCTACTGTAAACAGATTCCATATTATCGTAGCAAATACAAACCGAAGCGTTTCACAGGGAATATACATTGAGAGGTGTGTGTCTCTCAGTGTATGCACACAGAGAGTTCACTTTGATCTCTATTTTGGAGATTAAAGTATTCTTTAATGGTTGTGAACAGGTGACACGCAGCCTTAATGACTCTCGTGTAGTCGATATGATATATACACTGTGAGATGCATGTTTCTCAGTGTATTTTATAGGTTCTAAAGTACTCTTGACTGGGGGTGTACAGGTGATATTCAGCTTTAAGAGCTTCGTGTAGTCGATAGACCGTAAGTTCTCCCATTAACTAATGGAACCATTTGCATTTATGACTATGTCATAATGAGCTGGAAAATAAACTTGGCTTCTCTTTATCCATAAACGGAAACGTATTGATTGTGTACTGAACGAAGACAATGAAGAAATTACGTTATCCAACTTGAAGTTTAGGAAGTGTTTATCTTGTGGGATCAGCTGTTTGGATCAGCTGTTGAGATTAGCTCATTAGCTCAGCTGTTTATATTAGTTCTTAATGCCACGTTTGCAATAGTCCAATAGTCACTAAGTTATCATAGACAAACTGTGCTTAAAATACCAATGATACCACAGCAAAGCGTTAAGTTCATTCTGATATAATTTAGGATAAGGCAATGTACCTAAAAACCATGACACATTTTCTTCGAATCTCCCACATTTTTACCATCGTTATAGTTCTCAGACACCGGTCACACTAACCGTTGGCTTCCGTTCACCAGTCTATACTAACCGTTGGCTCCCGTTGTCCTGTTGCCTGCCAACGGTGCAGTTATGGGATTCTCGCGTGAATACGACCTACCCTGGGTACAACCTTAGCGTGACGCACACCTCTTGTATTGTTAACCTTGAAATTGTGAAGGCAATTTCTAGGTGTTTGTTACCTGCAGTACCCTGACGCTTTTAAAGGGATCTTGATTTTTAGGAATTGTAGCTACTTCCCTTCCTTTGCAAAATTTGCTTACGGTTACTCACCATTCAAAAAGATCATAATGGCAAGGCGAGATTATAGATAGCTAAGTGGTAAAGACTTAATTCACACTGAATTGTACATGGAGTATAAATGGTAATGTTAATATCTGTAATAAAATAATGACTTGATAAAGCTGGTGTCAATGAATAGTGTTCAAGTGTACAAACTTGTAAGAATATAATGGTAAAATGCTTTCCACTCAGCACAACAAATTACTTAAAATTGTAGCAACACACATTTTTTTCTGCCCAGTCAGGCCACTACTTACCAGACTGACACTTTCAATGTGTGTGTGTGTGTGTGTGTGTGTGTGTACTCACCTAGTTGTACTCATCTAGTTGAGGTTGCAGGGGTCGAGTCCGAGCTCCTGGCCCCGCCTCTTCACTGATCGCTACTAGGTCACTCTCCCTGAACCGTGAGCTTTATCATACCTCTGCTTAAAGCTATGTATGGATTCTGCCTCCACTACATCGTTTCCCAAACTATTCCACTTCCTGACTTCTCTGTGGCTGAAGAAATACTTCCTAACATCCCTGTTTTTCATCTGTGTCTTCAACTTCCAACTGTGTCCCCTTGTTACTGTGTCCCATCTCTGGAACATCCTGTCTTTGTCCACCTTGTCAATTCCTCTCAGTATTTTGTATGTCGTTATCATGCCCCCCCCCTATCTCTCCTGTCCTCCAGTGTCGTCAGGTTGATTTCCCTTAACCTCTCCTCGTAGGACATACCTCATAGCTCTGGGACTAGTTTTGTTGCAAACCTTTGCACTTTCTCTAGTTTCTTTACGTGCTTGGCTAGGTGTGGGCTCCAAAGTGGTGCTGCATACTCCAATATGGGCCTAACGTAGACGGTGTACAGGGTCCTGAACGATTCCTTATTAAGGTGTCGGAATGCTGTTCTGAGGTTTGCTAGGCGCCCATATGCTGCAGCAGTTATTTGGTTGATGTGCGCTTCAGGAGATGTGCCTGGTGTTATACTCACCCCAAGATCTTTCTCCTTGAGTGAGGTTTGTAATCTCTGGCTCCCTAGACTGTACTCCGTCTGCGGTCTTCTTTGCCCTTCCCCAATCTTCATGACTTTGCACTTGGTGGGGTTGAACTCCAGGAGCCAATTGCTGGACCAGGTCTGCAGCCTGTCCAGATCCCTTTGTAGTTCTGCCTGGTCTTCGATCGAATGAATTCTTCTCATCAACTTCACCTCATCTGCAAACAGGGACACTTCGGAGTCTATTCCTTCCGTCATGTCGTTCACAAATACCAGAAACAGCACTGGTCCTAGGACTGACCCCTGTGGGACCCCGCTGGTCACAGGTGCCCACTCTGACACCTCGCCACGTACCATGACTCGCTGCTGTCTTCCTGACAAGTATTCCCTGATCCATTGTAGTGCCTTTCCTGCTATCCCTGCTTGGTCCTCCAGTTTTTGCACCAATCTCTAGTGTGGAACTGTGTGTGTGTGTGTGTGTGTGTGTGTACTCACCTATTTGTACTCACCTATTTGTGGTTGCAGGGGTCGAGTCCTAGCTCCTGGCCCCGCCTCTTCACCGGTTGCTACTAGGCCCTCTCTCTCCCCGCTCCATGAGCTTTATCAAACCTCGTCTTAAAACTGTGTATGGTTCCTGCCTCCACTACGTGTGTGTGTGTGTGTGTGTGTGTGTGTGTGTGTGTGTGTATGCTATACACCAACAGACTGAAACAACAGAACTTAATTTACATTGTTTGTGTTTGTTGTGTCGTGAATTGACAATTCCAGAACTTCTCCGTCCACTCTTTCAATTTATTTAGTTTTTCCTGCCAGCGTTTGCCTGGGTGAAATGAAGTTACACACTGCAGGAAGTGGCCAATGAGATTGTTGCTGTAACTGTACCTTACATATCATCACAGAACACGTCACATTGACAGGAATCGTAATCTGAGTATGTACCATACGAATTCAGCCTCAGGAAACATTTCGTACCATCTCCACTCCCATGAACAACACTACCATGAATTCTCACATGCGTCTAGTAATTCTCATGTATGCGCTTGAATTCCCATATATTTCCTAGGAGCTCTTATGTTCTCCCATGTAATCACAGTAACTCCCATGGACGCGCATAAACGCTCATTAAAAAATATCAGAGCTATTTCATGTGCATATACACATATATTCATAAAAACACTCACGTTTTATTTCCTATTTTCACTGCGGAAGTTTTTTCATATTTGAAATCACGCGTTTTATTGTGATTTCTTCCATTAAACGCTCTCATAATCCCATCATATCAATTACGCCAACTTCCACAAGAAGCTCCCATATATTCTCATGTGCTTCCAGGAAGCCAATCGCATATTATATAGACATATACAGATATATTATATAGATATACTATACAGACATATTATACAGATACATTATACAGACATATTATACAGGTATATTATACAGATATATTATAAGATATACTATACAGACATATTATACAGATATATTATAAGATATACTATACAGACATATTATACAGATATATTATACAGATATATTATACAGACATATTATACAGATATATTAAGCAGACATTTCATACAGACATATTTAGTAACTTCTCAGACTAGTTATTTTCTTATTTTCAATGGTATCAGTTAGTGTATTGAAACAGGAGGATCTGACACTATTCCTCCAACTTAATCCTTCATTACAATCATTAACAAAATTAAAATATAAATGTTTTTTGATATTTACTTCGTCTAAATGGAGAACAAGACTCTGGCAACGTTGTTAAAATTATAACCTCAAAAACTAGGAGAAATACTGAAGTGTTTAAGTGTTTAACATGGAGAGGCCTGTGTCCTGCAGTAGCCTGTGTGTCCTGCAGCAGCCTGTGTCCTGCAGCAGCCTGTGTCCTGCAGCAGCCTGTGTATCCTGCAGCAGCCTGTGTGTCCTGCAGCAGCCTGTGTATCCTGCAGCAGCCTGTGTATCCTGCAGCAGCCTGTGTGTCCTGCAGCAGCCTGTGTGTCCTGCAGCAGCCTGTGTCCTGCAGCGGCCTGTGTCCTGCAGCGGCCTGTGTCCTGCAGCAGCCTGTGTGTACTGCAGCAGCCTGTGTATCCTGCAGCAGCCTGTGTATCCTGCAGCAGCCTGTGTGTCCTGCAGCAGCCTGTGTATCCTGCAGCAGCCTGTGTATCCTGCAGCAGCCTGTGTATCCTGCAGCAGCCTGTGTATCCTGCAGCAGCCTGTGTATCCTGCAGAAGCCTGTGTATCCTGCAGCAGCCTGTGTATCCTGAAGCAGCCTGTGTATCCTGAAGCAGCCTGTGTATCCTGCAGCAGAATGTGTATCCTGCAGCAGCCTGTGTGTCCTGCAGCAGCCTGTGTGTCCTGCAGTAGCCTGTGTATCCTGCAGTGGCCTGTGTACTGCAGCAGCCTGTGTATCCTGCAGCAGCCTGTGTATCCTGCAGCAGCCTGTGTATCCTTCAGCAGCCTGTGTATCCTGCAGCAGCCTGTGTATCCTTCAGCAGCCTGTGTATCCTGAAGCAGCCTGTGTATCCTGCAGCAGCCTGTGTATCTTGCAGCAGCCTGTGTATCCTGCAGCAGCCTGTGTATCCTGCAGCACCTGTGTATCCTGCAGCAGCCTGTGTATCCTGCAGCAGCCTGTGTGTCCTGCAGCAGCCTGTGTATCCTGCAGCAGCCTGTGTATCCTGCAGCAGCCTGTGTGTCCTGCAGCAGCCTGTGTGTCCTGCAGCAGCCTGTGTCCTGCAGCAGCCTGTGTCCTACAGCAGCCTGTGTCCTGCAGCAGCCTGTGTGTCCTGCAGCAGCCTGTGTCCTGCAGCAGCCTGTGTCCTGCAGCAGCCTGTGTCCTGCAGCAGCCTGTGTCCTGCAGCAGCCTGTGTCCTGCAGCAGCCTGTGTCCTGCAGCAGCCTGTGTCCTGCAGCAGCCTGTGTCCTGCAGCAGCCTGTGTCCTGCAGCAGCCTGTGTCCTGCAGCAGCCTGTGTGTCCTGCAGCAGCCTGTGTCCTGCAGCAGCCTGTGTCCTGCAGCAGCCTGTGTGTCCTGCAGTAGCCTGTGTGTCCTGCAGCGGCCTGTGTGTCCTGCAGTAGCCTGTGTGTCCTGCAGCAGCCTGTGTATCCTGCAGCAGCCTGTGTATCCTGAAGCAGCCTGTGTATCCTGAAGCAGCCTGTGTATCCTGAAGCAGCCTGTGTATCCTGCAGCAGGATGTGTATCCTGCAGCAGCCTGTGTATCCTGCAGCAGCCTGTGTATCCTGCAGCAGCCTGTGTATCCTGCAGCAGCCTGTGTATCCTGCAGCAGCCTGTGTATCCTGCAGAAGCCTGTGTATCCTGCAGCAGCCTGTGTATCCTGAAGCAGCCTGTGTATCCTGAAGCAGCCTGTGTATCCTGCAGCAGAATGTGTATCCTGCAGCAGCCTGTGTGTCCTGCAGCAGCCTGTGTGTCCTGCAGTAGCCTGTGTATCCTGCAGTGGCCTGTGTACTGCAGCAGCCTGTGTATCCTGCAGCAGCCTGTGTATCCTGCAGCAGCCTGTGTATCCTGAAGCAGCCTGTGTATCCTGCAGCAGCCTGTGTATCCTGCAGCAGCCTGTGTATCCTTCAGCAGCCTGTGTATCCTGAAGCAGCCTGTGTATCCTGCAGCAGCCTGTGTATCTTGCAGCAGCCTGTGTATCCTGCAGCAGCCTGTGTATCCTGCAGCACCTGTGTATCCTGCAGCAGCCTGTGTATCCTGCAGCAGCCTGTGTATCCTGAAGCAGCCTGTGTATCCTGCAGCAGCCTGTGTATCCTGCAGCAGCCTGTGTATCCTTCAGCAGCCTGTGTATCCTGCAGCAGCCTGTGTATCCTGCAGCAGCCTGTGTATCCTGCAGCAGGATGTGTATCCTGCAGCAGCCTGTGTGTCCTGCAGCAGCCTGTGTATCCTGCAGCAGCCTGTGTATCCTGCAGCAGCCTGTGTGTTCTGCAGCAGCCTGTGTATCCTGCAGCAGCCTGTGTATACTGCAGCAGCCTGTGTATCCTGCAGCAGCCTGTGTATCCTGCAGCAGCCTGTGTATCCTGCAGCAGCCTGTGTGTCCTGCAGCAGCCTGTGTGTCCTGCAGTAGCCTGTGTATCCTGCAGCAGCCTGTGTATCCTGCAGCAGCCTGTGCATCCTGCAGCAGCCTGTGTATCCTGCAGCAGCATGTGTATCCTGCAGCAGCCTGTGTATCCTGCAGCAGCCTGTGTATCCTGCAGCAGCCTCTATATCCTGCAGCAGCCTGTGCGTCCTGCAACAGCCTGTGTATCCTGCAGCAGCCTGTGTGTCCTGCAGCAGCCTGTGTGTCCTGCAGCAGCCTCTGTATCCTGCAGTAGCCTGTGTATCCTGCAGCAGCCTGTGTATCCTGCAGCAGCCTGTGTATCCTGCAGCAGCCTGTGTATCCTGCAGCAGCCTGTGTATCCTGCAGCAACCTGTGTGTCCTGCAGCGGCCTGTGTATCCTGCAGCAGCCTGTGTATCCTGCAGCAGCCTGTGTATCCTGCAGCAGCCTGTGTATCCTGCAGCAGCCTGTGTATCCTGCAGCACTCTGTGTATCCTACAGCAGCCTGTATCCTGCAGCAGCTTGTGTCCTGCAGCAGCCTGTGTCCTGCAGCAGCCTGTGTATCCTGCAGCAGCCTGTGTGTCCTGCAGCAGCCTGTGTATCCTGCAGCAGCCTGTGTGTCCTGCAGCAGCCTGTGTGTCCTGCAGCAGCCTGTGTGTCCTGCAGCAGCCTGTGTATCCTGCAGCAGCCTGTGTATCCTGCAGCACTCTGTGTATCCTACAGCAGCCTGTATCCTGCAGCAGCTTGTGTCCTGCAGCAGCCTGTGTGTCCTGCAGCAGCCTGTGTATCCTGCAGCAGCTTGTGTCCTGCAGCAGCCTGTGTGTTTCCTGAACTAATAAAAATAAAAAAAAATAATAATAAAAATAATAAAAAAATAATAATAATAATTATTATAGTAATAATAATAATGGCAATAACAACAGCAATAATAATAATAATAATAATAATAATAATAATAATACTAATAATAATAATAATAATAATAATAATAATAATGATAATAATAATAATAATAATAATAATTTTAATAATGTAAATAATATCAAAAGAGTAAATTTACATAATGAGTAATAAAGTGTAACAGAAGCAACAGCAATAATAACTCGGTACATTAATCTCGTAGTTAATTGTCCAGTTAAATTACTCTTGCAGATTAACCAGGAAAACAATACACTCAGATAATTGTGTAAAAAAATACTCAGGAGGTGGTGGTGCAAGTGATGGTGGTAGTGGTGGTAGTAGTGGTGGTGGTGGTGGTGCAAGTGATGGTGGTAGTGGTGGTGGTGGTGGTGCAAGTGATGGTGGTAGTGGTGGTGGTGGTGGTGGTAGTGGTGGTGGTGGTGGTGGTGGTGGTGCAAGTGATGGTGGTAGTGGTGGTGGTGGTGGTGCAAATGATGGTGGTAGTGGTGGTGGTGGTGGTGCAAGTGATGGTGGTAGTGGTGGTGCAAGTGATGGTGGTAGTGGTGGTGGTGGCGTTGGTGCAAGTGATGGTGGTAGCGGTGGTGGTGGTGTTGGTGCAAGTGATGGGGTAGTTGTGGTGGTGGTGGTGCAAATGATGGGGTAGTTGTGGTGGTGGTGGTGCAAATGATGGGGGTAGTTGTGGTGGTGGTGGTGCAAATGATGGGGTAGTTGCGGTGGTGGTGGTGGTGCAAATGATGGGGGTAGTAGTGGTGGTAGTTATGGTGGTGGTGTTGGTGCAAATGATGGCGGTAGTGGTGGTGGTGTTGTTGCAAATGATGAGGGTAGTTGCGGTGGTGGTGGTGGTGCAAATGATGGGGGTAGTAGCAGTAGTAGTGGTGGTAGTGGTGCAGGTAGATAGTAGTGGTGGTAGTGGTGCAGGTAGATAGTAGTGGTGGTAGTAGTGCAGGTAGATAGTAGTGGTGGTAGTAGTGCAGGTAGATAGTAGTGGTGGTAGTAGTGCAGGTAGATAGTAGTGGTGGTAGTAGTGCAGGAAGATAGTAGTGGTGGTAGTAGTGCAGGAAGATAGTAGTGGTGGTAATGGTGCAGGAAGATAGTAGTGGTGGTAGTAATGCAGGTAGATAGTAGTGGTGGTAGTAGTGCAGGAAGATAGTAGTGGTGGTAGTAATGCAGGTAGATAGTAGTGGTGGTAGTAATGCAGGTAGATAGTAGTGGTGGTAGTAGTGCAGGTAGATAGTAGTGGTGGTAGTAATGCAGGTAGATAGTAGTGGTGGTAGTAATGCAGGTAGATAGTAGTGGTGGTAGTAATGCAGGTAGATAGTAGTGGTGGTAGTAGTGCAGGAAGATAGTAGTGGTGGTAGTAATGCAGGTAGATAGTAGTGGTGGTAGTAGTGCAGGTAGATAGTAGTGGTGGTAGTAGTGCAGGTAGATAGTAGTGGTGGTAGTAATGCAGGTAGATAGTAGTGGTGGTAGTAATGCAGGTAGATAGTAGTGGTGGTAGTAATGCAGGTAGATAGTAGTGGTGGTAGTAGTGCAGGAAGATAGTAGTGGTGGTAGTAATGCAGGTAGATAGTAGTGGTGGTAGTAATGCAGGTAGATAGTAGTGGTGGTAGTAATGCAGGTAGATAGTAGTGGTGGTAGTAATGCAGGTAGATAGTAGTGGTGGTAGTAATGCAGGTAGACAGTAGTGGTGGTAATGGTGCAGGTAGACAGTAGTGGTGGTAGTAGTGTAGGTAGACAGTAGTGGTGGTAATGGTGCAGGTAGACAGTAGTGGTGCTAGTGATACGTGTTTATATTCAGTTATACACAAAACAGACACTATAATAAGAACCTCCAACAGTAAATACAATAAAGTAAATATAACTTCAAAATCTAAAATATCTTTGATTTCTTTGAAATAATATATACAGTTAATCACAGCATACAACCACACATTGCAATTTAGCTTTAAAATAAAAAAAAATGGAATATATATATATATATATATATATATATATATATATATATATATATATATATATATATATATATATATATATATATATATATATATATATATATATATATATATATATATATACAAACATTGTGAAATATGTTAACCTTAAAAAACATAAAATTAACTTGAAATATTGTTCTTCCAAACTCCCGTTAACAGAGCATTTTTCTGGCTGTTATCAGTGATATATTGACCACTCACGTAATTTAATCGATCTTCGGGAAAACTATTGAGACCAACACACATATATTCTGCTGTAAATGTGTATTCTTAGTGACGTGTGGTATTTATGGTTCCGCCAGTATCCAATACCCGCAGAGTATACATTGTCACAGGTGAGACACCCAGGTGAACGAGAGGTGTTGTTGGCGGTTACCGATGATGTGATGTAGGAAATTATATATATATATATATATATATATATATATATATATATATATATATATATATATATATACATATATATATATATATATATATATATATATATATATATATATATATATATATATATATATATATATATATATATATATATATATATATATTGGATTTACAACATGTAAATTGGTTATTCTGTAATTAATAATCGAGAAAAGTGGGAAATTCAGAGTCAATTGCATATGCTTTTTATGTGTGTATGTTTGTGTGTGTGTGTGTGTGTGTGTGTGTGTGTGTGTGTGTGTGTGTGTGTGTGTGTGTGTGTGTGTGTTATAATTTTATTCATAATTAATGTTAATGAACTTAATTTATACATAAAATTAGAGAAAATATCTTGTGAATGTGAGAATACTTTTGCATGAAACTTAGTCAAATATTTAACAATGATGTGATGTGTTTATAATGATGTAATGTGTTCATAATGATGTGATGTGTTTATAATGATGTAATGTGTTTATAATGATGTGATGTGTTTATAATTATGTGATGTGTCTATAATGATGTGATGTGTTTATAATGATGTGATGTGTTTATAATGATGTGATGTGTTTATAATGATGTGATGTGTATATAACTTATCACATGATGTGTTTATAACACAAAATAATGTCTAGTCATGATGTATTTACTCATCACACAAAGGAATTTAATATTTGAATAAATCCTTTCTTTAGGAGCAAACATTTGTTTTTATATCTGTGTATTTATGAATGTCAATGCCAGTAGAATGATACACAGAATAACTGAATAAAAGGTAGAGACTTACGAAGGTGAGAATATGATGGATAATGTTAAGCTGAAGTATGAGATAAATCAAGTCTTACGGTGGAACACTTAGCTAGAACTATGAGGTGTGAGGAGACATCAGAAGCCTTACCCAAGCAGTTGACATCAAAGATGTCTACAAAATTTCTCCGAGTGGACAAACTCACAACCCGATAGAAAAAATTATTATTAATATTTTTCTTACATACAAGGAAACATTTCTTCAGTTCCCTCGCTACTAAGATTTGGATATACAGACTGAAGAATATACAATATTTTTTTTACCATTAACCATCAAGTTGCAGCACTTACATCTGGTGACACTCAGGATGCTTGAAATGACAAAATGACTGAAACCTTTTAGATGGATCAGTTGTTTACTCGGTAAGATGTGTGTGTGGGGGGGGGGGGGAGTGGGTGTTCGTCAGAAATGGTAAATGTAAGAGAGAGAGAGAGAGAGAAAGAGAGAGATACAGAGAGAGAGAGAGAGAGAGAGAGAGAGAGAGAGAGATACAGAGAGAGAGAGTCTGAGAAGCGTAGAACAGTGACTGGTAGAATATAATTCTCCAGAAGAATTTGAGGAAAATACCGAGAAACTTCTTTCATTCCGCGTCCCCTTTCTCTTTTTCTAACGCGACAGCTGGTTCTGGACCAGTACTGGCCCAGGACACAGATGGTGCAGGACCACAGCTGGCCCAACACCAGTAATACAAACCCCTCAGCTCCTACCAGATCATCAGTGCCACACTATCTGCTGAAGCACTTTTTTTGCCATTCATCCATCCATATATATATATATATATATATATATATATATATATATATATATATATATATATATATATATATATATATATATATATGGACAGTATGTGATGTGACAATTGTTCACTATTGTCACTATCATAAAAAATATCATAGCAAAATTTTTATGAAAGCTTTGTATTTGAAAGATATTTCTGTATTTTTCATTTATTTTCTGAGAACATTGTATTGAATGATCAATGTGAGACCAGAGAGTAACAGAAGTGTTGGAGTGTGTGACCACATAGACACTGATGTTGTGTAATATAAGCGCCATATTTTATATTATTATTTACGATATGCGATTCCTTAATGCTAATTTTCTACACACACACACACACACACACACACACACACGATTCCATGTAAACAACTGATCTGTCTAAGAGGTATTTTTTTTATTTTTTTCAGGTACACGAGCGATGTTTGTTGTAAGAGGTGACTGGTGGGGGTCGTAAGTATAATTTATACCATCCTTCGGCCTTCATATTTCTTGAAGCCCTAGAACCATATAGGCCATTCAACACAATGAGTGGTAGAGGGTCAGTCCTTAGGCCACAACAGCATTTCAGTTCCTCATCAGTAAGACATATGTCTCATCTAGAAGTAAAAATATCTGCTTGCCTTTTCCGAGGACTGTTTGTAAATTATTTTGTATAAGCAGCTAAATACACACAACACACACACACACACACACACACACACACACACACACACACACACACACACACACACACACACACACACACACACAGCATTAAGGATGTTCCAGAGATTGGACACAGTAACAAGGGGACACAGTTGGAAGCTGAAGACACAGATGAATCACAGGGATGTTAGGAAGTATTTCTTCAGCCACAGAGTAGTCAGTAAGTGGAATAGTTTGGGAAGCGATGTAGTGGAGGCAGGATCCATACATAGCTTTAAGCAGAGGTATGATAAAGCTCACGGCTCAGGGAGAGTGACCTAGTAGCGATCAGTGAAGAGGCGGGGCCAGGAGCTCGGACTCGACCCCCGCAACCTCAACTAGGTGAGTACAACTAGGTGAGTACACACACACTAACCAGATAACTGCTGTGGCATATGGGCGCTTGGCAAACCTGAGAATAGCGTTCCGGCACCTCAGTAAGGAATCGTTCAAGACTTTATACACTGTACGTCAGGCCCATACTGGAGTACGCAGCACCAGTTTGGAACACACACCTGATCAAACACGTAAAGAAATTAGAGAAAGTGCAAAGGTTTGCAACAAGGCTAGTTCCAGAGCTAAGGGGAATGTCCTATGAAGAAAGGTTAATAGTTTTAAGACGAGGTATGATAAAGCTCATGGAGCAGGGGGAGAGAGGACCTAGTAGCGGTCGGTGAAGAGGCGGGGCCAGGAGCTGAGTCTCGACCCCTGCAACCACAATTAGGTGAGTACACACACACACACACACACTCAACTAGGTGAGTACATACACACACACTCAACTAGGTGAGTACACACACACACACACACACACTCAACTAGGTGAGTACACACACACACACCGCTAGGCTTCCCTAGTCAAAAATATCATATCACAAACATATAATAATAAGATAATTCATTAATAAGCAACCTTCACAGGAATATAATCAGTAATAATTAACAAAATAAATCCTAGAGGATACCATGGTACCCTAAAGAATAATCGTCTTTCTTAGAGTTAAGTGGAAATATACACTTTATAAGTTCAACAGAAACTTCATCTTTTAATAATGTTAAGCACTTAAGTCAGTGGAGGCTTGGCGCGTGAGAGACAGATTTAGAGAGAATCGAGACTAAGAAGCACCAGAGAGAGAGAGAAAAAATAAGGATTTACCTTGAGATCATCATCTTGTGATATAAAAGTTGCTAGCCACGGGATTGTGAGAGATTATTTCTTTGTAAGATTGAGATTCAAGGATATTGTACTGGATGCTGCTGAGTTGGTGAGATGAAACAGATGCTGTGTGAGGTGTGGCAGGAGGTAGTGAGGCAAGATTTTCTCCGGTGCTCTTTGTCTCTATGTTTCTCTGTGTCTGTCTTTGCCCGTATACATATCTGTACATTTCTACCTGTATGCGTCTGTTCTGTTTGTATATCTTTCTCCATCTGTTTGCCTCTATCACCCTATTCGTCTTTCTGTCTGTCTGTTGTATCTATGTCTGTTACTCTGTCCCTATTACGAGAACTTTTCTACTCTCAGTCTTTCAGTTCTATTTATTTTCGTCCAATTCGCGTATTTATTCATTACTCCATGACAAGGTTTTCTTTTTTTTACATTCAGTTTACGCCTCCCTTCCACTCGGCATTCTCCTATTTATTGGCTTCCATATTTCTCTCTCCTCTTTATTTGCCTTGCGAATTCTTGCTCTATAATATTATTAGAAATATTACACTTGACAACGATTATATAATCGAATATCTATACCCTATAATTCTATAAAGCGCATGTGATAGGATCTGAAATTCTGTACCTCCAGCCTTGAGAAGACCCCAAGTATCTATAATTCTTAATGCAATGGGATCGGAAAACTTCTATGCGCGATCGTGTCAGAAATACTATATCCGCAGACGCGGGGCAAACCGAAGCGTCTATACTCCCGAGTATGATAGAATGGGAAACTCTATACCGGGAGGCCAAAAAAAATATTAGATCCTCTACACGTGACCCTCATTCACTGGTTTCTGGTGGTGCCTTGCTTGCCCCTGTCACCATCAGCGTTGCCATAAAGGGGAAGCCAGACGCGTAGGAGTGTAGGCAGGGGATGGAGAGCAGGGATGGGGAGAAAGGGAGTGGAAGTGAAGAGAGAGAGAGAGAGAGAGAGAGAGAGAGAGAGAGAGAGAGAGAGAGAGAGAGAGAGAGAGAGAGAGAGAGAGAGAGAGAGAGAGAGAGAGAGAAAGAGAGAGAGTGAGAGAGAGAGAGAGAGAGAGAGAGAGAGAGAGAGAGAGAGAGAGAGAGAGAGAGAGAGAGAGAGGTGGAGATATAGAAGCTATGATCAATATCTTCGGGCTGTGGAGGTCAGACGTACTGTTAAATGGGTGATGATCTCTAAAGAAGAGTATGTTTGGGTGTCTGAGATTCGCCTGCACCAACAGCCTGGATCGTCGGGCAATCAGCAGGAAATTCGCACCTCCGGCAGTACAAGAACTCTCGAAATCATTCAGAGATGTATCACAAATATTGATAAAATCTGTCACTGGTTGTTGTTGTAGTCTTGAGATGCTGAGAGACGATGGTCACCTGCTTCGTGTTTAGAAAAGGGAAAACAAGCATACAATATGATGGAAAACGTATTACATGAATTTTGAGTGCTGGAGATCGAACCTGAGACCTTGCAATTGCAAATCTAGGGCAATACATACTCAAAGAGGTATCATAATAACTGGCTCTTGGTAGACTCCAGTGTTCCAATGTGCTATGGTATATTTTTTCCCCATTTATTTTTTGTGGCTGTTGCCGGATAGGGTTGTGGGTAGGGACTAAGTTTTTGCTTTTCTATTCTTGATTCACTCACCTAGATAATACACAAAAGTCCTTATTCTAGATAAAATTAGATAGTTATTCTCAGTAGAGAGCTTGGGTTTGGGTTCTCAGTAGAGAGCTTGGGTTTGGGCTCTCAAGTTATCTGCTATCTGTCTCTCCCATGTACTCCCATGTTGACATATTCCCGATACCAAACAGGCCTTTTATTTGTTCTTACTTGACTTATTACTTACAAGACATGGTGAGATTCCCCTCTCATTTTATAGGAATGTTTAAAAACACTTAGTAAGAAAGAAATTTGTTAGTGATTGAGAAATTGTAGTGTGTGAAATTCAACTTGTGCCGACGCTATGTTGTATGTGTGTGAAATATGCTGCCAGAGTGTTGCAGCGAGGAAGCTGGAGTGTGAACAGAAACAGTATAAGCTTTTTTCTAGTTATTTCATGGAAACCAATTTGTTTTAGTGAAACTGGCAAATTACAACATACACAGCTCAGTTTCCTTTCTCTGCAGAATGACCACCATCGATAAAAGTTCGAAGTCAATCAGAAAAAGATGTCTTTTTAGAATTCATTGTATCGTATGAATATTATGCAGAGAATAAGGGATAACAAAATTATGAGATGGTGTGGTGGAACGAAAGACATAAATAAATAAAAATGGAGGAGGGGTTGTTGAGACGATTTGATGATGTAGAAAGGGTGTAGAATGTTCATTAAGAGGGTGTATGAATCACTGATAAATTAAAGGCGAAGGGGACGTCTTAGTAAGGGTTGGAAAAGGGTGTGCTAGGTAGGTATTCAGCAGGTATGTATGATCGTATTAGGTCGCAGTATCTAACAGTGGTATTAGAGTTTTGCAGTGCTGTTGGAGTGTGAGCATAGCATAGAAATGCTATGCCCATATACCAACATCACATCAAATCCTTAATTCAGAAAAACTGGATAGCTGGACCATTGCGAAGAGAACATATATTTTAATAAACAAACTTTATCAAGCCATGACCCGATAAGCCTTTATACAGAGAGAAACATAGTTCGGCAACATCTAGCAGAAACAACTCTTCACTTAATAAGCCAAGCTAGCAATTCTGCTATTCAGCTCAATGATAGGTGTGTCCTCTGCAGGGTAGATAAGGTAAAAGTCATGGTAATAGCTTTTCTTCTTTGGGTTACCCTGTCTTGGGTGCTAAAATAAAATATATTTTGTGTGTGTATTCGTATAACTGAGTGTAGGGGAGAGCGAGGAACCTGATATTTAGACAAGCCTTACAAAATTTCCTACTCGTCTGTATCGACGCAAATTCACTCTCCTCCACCAGTTCTTTCCTTCGAGCCACTGGCTTCCATCCCCACCCCGTGACCTTCTATCATCTATTCCCTTCAACGCAGCAAACACTTAACAAAACAGCCAGGTTGTGAAAACACGATACCCAGCCATGAGTCGTTCATGCAACATGTTCTCAAGGAAAGATTCTTATACCCACATCAACATAGCCTTTCCCTGCATGCAACAAGAGGCCACCTCGGTTTCCAGCTCAGCATATCCTCACCTCACTACAGCACCACACATCCTCAGCTCACCACAACACCACACATCCTCAGCTCACCACAACACAACATATCCTCAGCTCACCACAACACCACACATCCTCAGTTCACCACAACACCACACATCCTCAGCTCACCACAACACAACACATCCTCAGCTCACCACAACACCACACATCCTCAGCTCACCACAACACAACACATCCTCAGCTCACCACAACACAACACATCCTCAGCTCACCACAACACCACACATCCTCAGCTCACCACAACACAACATATCCTCAGCTCACCACAACACAACACATCCTCAGCTCACCACAACACCACACATCCTCAGCTCACCACAACACAACATATCCTCAGCTCACCACAACACAACACATCCTCAGCTCACCACAACACCACACATCCTCAGCTCACCACAACACAACACATCCTCAGCTCACCACAACACCACACATCCTCAGCTCACCACAACACAACACATCCTCAGCTCACCACAACACCACACATCCTCAGCTCACCACAACACAACATATCCTCAGCTCACTACAGCACCATATATCCTCACCTCACCACAACACCACACATCCTCAGCTCACCACAACACAACATATCCTCAGCTCACCACAACACAACACATCCTCAGCTCACCACAATACCACATAAAACATCATAACTGCACCACAAATTGCCAAATAATCCTAACAGACAAGCAACAGCCATCCTCTACTCCTCCACTCTT
>NC_091360.1:1690867-1775867 GCF_038502225.1 Cherax quadricarinatus | reverse complement strand
TAATAACTACGGATTGAGGGAATAAGACACATACGCACAATTAAAACATACGCACAATTATTAGCATCAGGACTGACTTTGTCACTCTTGATGCTAATAATATGAGGAGCGATAAAAGCCACAATTAGAGAAATATCTCTTTAGTAAATTCATAATAGTTCCTACATGACACCTTCCCACTCTCAAGACTAAACCAATCCAAAATATTTCTCTTCTTCAGATAACTCCCTGGTGTATTGTCTTTCAAAAAGCCACATAAATAATCCACTACCCACAAAAGACCAATAAAATATTTATATTTAATTAAGAAATTTAAGTGAAAGATTTGCATTTATACTAAAATTTAGGATTTTTTTTTTTTACAGAATATTTCGTTGTTTCAGCGATGCCTTCAGTGTTTTTTTGCTGATTTTTGTGTCGCTACACAATGACCAATTCTGTCCAGATGACTATTTTAAGGCAGAAAAAGAGAGTACAAAATACGAAAAATAAAAATCACAGTACCTTAAGGCTCAACCCACATATTGGAAATGGTAATCTAGACGATGTTTCGCATCTGGAACGCTATCAGGTCGAGAGTTCAGTTGATTATCCACAACATGCTCTAGATTCCGGGTTATTAAACATTGGCTGAAGTCTCAAATGACCACTGATGTACTAATTTCATTAGGTGGCAAAACTGTACAGTTGATCATTAGAGTAGGCAAAGTAACTCTGCCCTTAGGTGAAGGTACCAAGTTAGTCCAAGCTATTCGCAGGTACCAGGCCATTAATCACAGAATTGGAATCTCAAAGCAATACTGACCTGTTAGCCTCATCTGGTCTCTGTACTGATCTGTTGGAGAGAAAAGGTCACGAGGTCACGCCAACAGCTTGACCTCGTCCAGTGCCTCTGGTCAGAACACTGACGCAACCCATAGGAGGTGACAGGGACTACAGAAATCGATGCCAGATCACGAGGTCACGGCAACAGCTTGACCTCGTCAAGCGCCTCTGGTCAGGACACTGTGACACAGCTCACTGCAGGTGACAAGAACTACAGAAATCGTTGCCAGGTCATTTCGACAAGAGGTCAGAGGTCAACAACCAGAGTTATTGATCCTGTGTGTTACCAAGGCTGTCTGGCTCTCCCACTATCTCTCTCTCTCTCTCTGCTTTAAATAGTTTTCCCTTTCTCCTCCTCTTTTATTTTCCATTTTACTTCCCTTTCGTTCTCTTGTTGTGCGCGTTCTTTCCATTTAATTCAGTACTTCATGTTCCATTGCGTTGTTTCCCCTTCCTTTCAATTACCTTTCACTTGTTCTCTGGTTTCGTTTTTCTGGTCAGTTACAATTTCCTGTTTTTGTTCTCTTGTTTATCTTTCTTTTCATTTTGCTATAATTGTAGTATTTTTGTTTTTTCTATTTCTTTCCTTTCCTTTGACTTTTTTTTACTTGACTTCCTCCTGAAATTTTTCAGCTCAAATGCTGTGTTTGCCATGACTGTTTGCTCTCTCTCTCTCTCTCTCTCTCTCTCTCTCTCTCTCTCTCTCTCTCTCTCTCTCTCTCTCTCTCTCTCTCTCTCTCTCTCTCTCTCTCTCTCTCTCTCTCTCTCTCTCTCTCTCTCTCTCTCTCCCTCTCTCTCTCTATCTATCTATCTATCTCTCTATCTATCTATCTATCTTTACTAATACTGGTTAAATTTACGAAGGAGCTGTCTTCAACAAGAACTTACCACGGTCTTCCGGTCATTTCCTAGTCCCTGGTGTCTTACAAATGAGATTCCGTATTGTGCACCAACTGCCTGATTGACCAAGCTCTTCACCATCATTAAGGCACTCTCCCTTCAGAGCGCCTATTAGAGAGAAGGAAGAGCTGGATACATAACTATGTCAGGAATGCTGTGAAGTTGGCGAGAATTAAACCGGAGTTGTTGAGAGAAGGATAAAAATACAACGTTATTGTTCTGAACTAGAGAGAAATTTTTTTCTCATTAAGCAAGTTGGTCTAAAAAGATTGATTAATTAACTAAGTAAGCTGGTAAACATGGACTGTTGAAGAACATAAGGGCTAGTGAAGAGCATGTGGAGTGGTGTTAAGCATGTGGAGTGGTGTTAAGCATGTGGAGTGGTGTTAAGCATGTGGAGTGGTGTTAAGCATGTTGACTATATAAAACCATATGGACTATAGAAAGGCATAGGGACTAGTGGCACACATATGAGACTTGAGAAGTGGAGCCGAGAGGATGCCAATAGGATGATAACGGGAGTTAACGCACATGATAATATGGATCCATAAAATTACACGGAACATTCATGCATGATATAGGTCATGTTCGATGTTGTACAGTTTAAACATCAGGAGTATGTTCAACAGCTAAAGATCAACATAAACATTTTGCTGGATATAATACTGCACAAATTTTCAACCTTATGTTACACTACTTAAACATCAGGGGGAATTATTCTGTCAATTATTCTGTCTAAACATTCTTGAATGTTTTCTCTCATATTTCATACTTAATCATTTAAACATTGATAATATATATGTATCAAGGTTTAAACATAGTATCATATATCTCAAACAATATATACTCCTAAATATTTACCGAATATTTCTTGGAGTTTTGAGCGGGTGGTAAGGAACTGGGTTTGAAGAGACACTTTAAACTCAATAAAAGACCTTGTCTTGAAGACTCCAAACACTCATTCATTTCCTTCCAGACGCAACCTATTTATCCTTTAAGATGTCACAAAGATGTGACCAAATGAGGTCACTCCCTCACCCTTCATTCTATGTCTCTTTAGAAACCTTTATCTAGCTGCCTGGAAGTCTCCCTTTAGCTCTCTGAAATCCCTCATTTTCTTCCTGGAATAGTCCTTCAGACACGCTGGAAATATACATAAATAACACGCACATAGAAGGCTGGAACTTACCTGTAAAATTGAAAGAGGGAAATAGAGAAGATGAGCATAAGTGGAAAGGGAATGAATATGGAAGTTAAAGAGATGGGAAGAGAAAGAGTGAAAAGAATCCAGAGATGAGGGAGGAGAAAAGAGTACAGAAAGAAGCGGGAAGAAAATAACTTTAGGAAATCTTGATAAGAAAGGAGGCTGATGATGAAGATGTAAACACAGTAAAGAGAATGAGAACTAGAAGAAGGCATTGAAGAACTAGAAGATGGTGTTGAAGAACTAGAAGATGGTGTTGAAGAACTGGAAGAAGGTGTTGAAGAACTGGAAGAAGGCGTTGAAGAACTAGAAGATGGTGTTGAAGAACTAGAAGATGGTGTTGAAGAACTAGAAGATGGTGTTGAAGAACTAGAAGATGGAGTTGAAGAACTAGAAGATGGTGTTGAAGAACTAGATGAAGGCGCTGAAGAACTAGATGAAGGCGCTGAAGAACTAGATGAAGGCGTTGAAGAACTAGATGAAGGCGTTGAAGAACTAGATGAAGGCGCTGAAGAACTAGATGAAGGCGTTGAAGAACTAGATGAAGGCGCTGAAGAACTAGATGAAGGCGCTGAAGAGCTAGATGAAGGCGCTGAAGAACTAGATGAAGGCGTTGAAGAACTAGATGAAGGCGCTGAAGAACTAGATGAAGGCGTTGAAGAACTAGATGAAGGCGTTGAAGAACTAGATGAAGGCGCTGAAGAACTAGATGAAGGCGTTGAAGAACTAGATGAAGGCGCTGAAGAACTAGATGAAGGCGCTGAAGAACTAGATGAAGGCGTTGAAGAACTAGATGAAGGCGCTGAAGAACTAGATGAAGGCGTTGAAGAACTAGATGAAGGCGCTGAAGAACTAGATGAAGGCGTTGAAGAACTAGATGAAGGCGCTGAAGAACTAGATGAAGGCGCTGAAGAACTAGATGAAGGCGTTGAAGAACTAGATGAAGGCGCTGAAGAACTAGATGAAGGCGCTGAAGAACTAGATGAAGGTGTTGAAGAACTGGAAGAAGGTGTTGAAGAACTGGAAGAAGGCGTTGAAGAACTGGAAGAAGGTGTTGAAGAACTGGAAGAAGGCGTTGAAGAACTGGAAGAAGGCGTTGAAGAACTAGATGAAGGCACTGAAGAACTAGATGAAGGCGTTGAAGAACTAGATGAAGGCGTTGAAGAACTAGATGAAGGCGCTGAAGAACTAGATGAAGGCGCTGAAGAACTAGATGAAGGCGTTGAAGAACTAGATGAAGGCGTTGAAGAACTAGATGAAGGCGTTGAAGAACTAGATGAAGGTGTTGAAGAACTAGATGAAGGCGCTGAAGAACTAGATGAAGGCGCTGAAGAACTAGATGAAGGCGTTGAAGAACTAGATGAAGGCGTTGAAGAACTAGATGAAGGCGTTGAAGAACTAGATGAAGGTGTTGAAGAACTAGATGAAGGCGTTGAAGAACTAGATGAAGGCGTTGAAGAACTAGATGAAGGCGTTGAAGAACTAGATGAAGGCGTTGAAGAACTAGATGAAGGCGTTGAAGAACTAGATGAAGGCGTTGAAGAACTAGATGAAGGCGTTGAAGAACTAGATGAAGGCGTTGAAGAACTAGATGAAGGCGTTGAAGAACTAGATGAAGGCGTTGAAGAACTAGATGAAGGCGTTGAAGAACTAGATGAAGGCGTTGAAGAACTAGATGAAGGTGTTGAAGAACTAGATGAAGGCGTTGAAGAACTAGATGAAGGCGCTGAAGAACTAGATGAAGGCGTTGAAGAACTAGATGAAGGCGTTGAAGAACTAGATGAAGGCGCTGAAGAACTAGATGAAGGCGTTGAAGAACTAGATGAAGGCGCTGAAGAACTAGATGAAGGCGTTGAAGAACTAGATGAAGGTGTTGAAGAACTAGATGAAGGCGTTGAAGAACTAGATGAAGGTGTTGAAAAACTAGATGAAGGCGTTGAAGAACTAGATGAAGGCGTTGAAGAACTAGATGAAGGCGCTGAAGAACTAGATGAAGGCGTTGAAGAACTAGATGAAGGCGTTGAAGAACTGGAAGAAGGTGTTGAAGAACTGGAAGAAGGCGTTGAAGAACTGGAAGAAGGCGTTGAAGAACTGGAAGAAGGCGTTGAAGAACTGGAAGAAGGTGTTGAAGAACTGGAAGAAGGCGTTGAAGAACTGGAAGAAGGCGTTGAAGAACTGGAAGAAGGCGTTGAAGAACTGGAAGAAGCCGTGAAGAAGAGGAGGAGCCGTTGAAAGAACAGAAAAGGAAGATGACCTCTTGAATAAAGTGAAAGTTGTTTATTCAAGGCCGTGAAACCAGTCAGGTTTCTGAATAGGAAGAAAGGGTTGGTGCTGAAGATGGAGGCGCTAAACTTAAGAGGAAGACTGAGAGAGAGATAAAGAAGAATAAAAAAAAGGAAGAGAAGGTCTTGCCTGACATAATCTTCTCGACTACCCAAGAGGAGGCTCTCAAGCCTCTTCAGGCAACGCGAAAAAGAAAAGAAAATTTTGGTCCTGTATTGTGGAAGAGATCCTCAAGTCTTGTCACCGAGCCAAGGGTAACGTCCAGTAGGCGACCACCAGATTCTGCAGACTTTATAAGGAATACAAGTCGGGTGAGAACCTTCGGCTACTTCCTCCTCCTCTTCCTCCTCCTCCTCCTCCTACTCCTACTACTACTACTACTACTACTACTACTACTACTAATTTTCTCTTCCTTCTCTTTCTCTTCTTTCTCTTCCTCCTCCTGTGTGGCATCTTAAAGGAGCTCTTGAGGTATTTACCTGACGTGGGTAGCTGGGAGAGGAGACGAGGGATCTTCATTTGTTTGTGTAACGGCCATCGCGAGTAGTAGTTGTAATAGTAGCAGCAGCAGCAGCAGCAGAAGTAGTAGTAGAAGTAGTAGTAGTAGTAGCAGTAATAGCAGTAGCAGTAGTAGCAACAGCAGTAGTAGTAATAGTAGTATGAACAGTAGAAGTAGTGGTAGTAGTAGTAGTAGTAGTGGTAGTAGTAGTAGTAGTAGTAGTAGTAGTAGTGGTAGTAGTAGTAGTAATAGTGGATGTAGTAGTATGTTTTTATATTAAAAAATCCATTCTTTCCCAAGTGTCTCATCTTTTTTTTTTTTTTTACTTTTTACTAAGGACTCTATAAATCATTGATCAGGATATACACAGTTGAGAGACACCATCTTGTAGATCAGGGCTTCTTGCCTCTACATAATCTTGAATATTGTCACTACATTGGCACCTGTTTAATGTATTTTACCTCTCACGTCCAAAAAGTGTTTCGTAGATTTTTAATAGTTGATTTTATAGGTCGTCACTTCCTTCCATCAGTATCCATATTAAGATACTGTCTGGCAAAAGTTGCAATTGTTCGTAATCTTATCTTGGCTCTGTATTACACAGTATTTTTTTAATAATACCGATTTCCATAAGTATGAATAATCATTTTATTTCTAATGGTGTATTTCTTCTTGCCTTATAAGTTGTATTTGTCATATAATAGTGATTTATGCATGCCACTGCAAGCTCTTTATATTCTTCTGATACAAGGATTTGTCCTCAGGGTTCCTTTCTTGGGATGAAGAAAAGGCGCACGTGGACATCCACAAGGAACTCGCAACCATCGCTGAACTTAACTTAGAAGGAGAAGAACAGAAAGGAGGTGAGTCGTGACAGTCTTTGTATCTTGGCTGAAACTCAGCTGGTTTTTTCAGTGTCTCGTGTGGCACGTAGAAAATAATTCCTTACTGACAATAGCTATCCACTTGCTATTATTATTACAATCAA
This sequence comes from Cherax quadricarinatus, assembly GCF_038502225.1. Taxonomy (NCBI): domain Eukaryota; kingdom Metazoa; phylum Arthropoda; class Malacostraca; order Decapoda; family Parastacidae; genus Cherax; species Cherax quadricarinatus. The sequence continues at coordinate 1,769,168 of NC_091360.1, read as the reverse complement.
AATTAAGTGCTAAAATTTTCCACATGTTCCATCGACACTCATATATAATCTTGTGTTTAGTTCAGGTATTTCAGCACTTGGCACTTAGGAAGATGTGTATGACTTGAAATATAATTATTTCCATGAGTAGGACTGCTCCCTGTAAAAACGTCCTCCCTGACAGGCTTGGCAGGCTCGAAACGTCATGCTCGAAACGTTATCCAGGCAATACGAATAGCAATATTTTAAGCCCATCGTAGAGACATGATATTCCTAACTGTGCACATAGCTAGTCAGTCAGCTTACTAACTAGCTAAGTAGGCACGCTGTACTCTTCCTCATTAACAAATTTAGAGCAAGGGTAGTGTCAGGTCAGAGTGAAAATTAGCAAGTCAGGTACTACCTTTCATACTTATTTCAGTCCTAATTTAAAATGCTCCTCCCCCCAAGTCAAAGACCACCAAAAAAATTATCTGAATTTCTGTCTCATAGGATATAATCTATGATATCATAAGGTATCGCAGATTACATCCACACATCTGGCAGGTTAGACTTCATAGGATGGCAGGTATTACCTGGATTATACCTGGAAGGTGTTCCGGGGGTCAACTCTCCCGCGGCCAGGTAAAATAACCCTTTGCGCTGCCCTGACCTGTATTGTAAGCAACGTTACGCTCTGTGATGCGCTTTGTTAAGTCGTTCTAAACAGAGAGAAATATCGTGCATAATAAATTTTTGGTTTCCATAAAGCTTTTTATCAGAATGTTGTATACGTCAGTGCAACTCCAGGCTGTTACTGTATGTATCAGTATGACGACAGGCTGGGTTATGGTATATATATATATAAATAGATAGATATATTATGTATCTACTGAGACGCTGTATCTCAAGTATATTTAAATGTCTCGTAACACTTATCAGTGAGAATAAAACTTGTGCATATTATAACAGCACAAATAAGATGTATCTACTTCGGCAGGAGAACGGCTGATACAATATGCCACCGAGAATCTGGTCGCAGAGGTGTTGATCCACCCCCAGGTCAACACACTGCAGCAGTGCCTCAAGAACCTACTCTCCTCCTTCACCAAACATAGACACATCATCCACGCTGGATACGCCTTCACAGGCTCAGGCTCGTGGATGCTCCAGGTGTGTATATATGTGTATATTAATGTTAGAATATACAGATACAAGAATGTAAATAAGACACAAACTTTCATCACGTTTCTCTCTGGAGATAAATGGTATTAAATACTAACACGATGGAAAAATTGGTCCGTCTCAAATCCAACCGCCTCAACATTTTCCACCTGACTCTAAACCCTGTATATACTCACATACTCTGTGACTTGATAAATCCCACTGTGTTTGCGAAACGTTGTCAATAAAGGATCGCATTATAGCAAATTACTCACGAAATCGTAATGACACGATTGCAAACAAACCATACCACGGGCGGGGATAGAACCAGCGATCAGAGAGTCATAAAACTTCAGGCCTATGCTAACCTTCCTATGGTGTATAAATATACCTAGTTGGTTGAATCTTATTGTGGCTAGCTGGCCCAGTGACTAACGCGACGGTCTGGAGTTTCATGACTCTGATCGCGGGTTCTAACCCCTTCCCCGCCGTGGTATGGTATATTATACTACATTTTTCTCTGTTTTTCCAAAGTTTCTCTCTGCTAAGCGCAAGTTTCCTGTGAAGTGTTGAAAGTTACGCTAATGTGACTCTTTTATTCTCTACGCAATACGTCGTTTATTTAATTAAGAAGACGCTTCGTCCACCAGATACTTCATCAATCCGTGGACTGACGAGATCCCTGGTGGACGAAACTTTTCTCAAAAATGCCATAAACTGTATATAGTGTCTTATTCACATTCTCCAGGTGTTTATCACCCCCATGTTTTGAAGACCATCACATATTACGATATAACTCACTGAAGCCATGACAGACAATCTTAAAACTAGCAGACCAGTGGACATGCGATAGAACCTCCTCTCCCCCTTCCCCTCTCGGGAGCTGCAAATAATCGTGTCCTTACGATTTATTGATTTTTTTTTTTTGCCTATGTAAATAACCCATTGTTTGGGAGAGGAAAATTTAGACGAGGTTTCGTTTCTTCATTGATCATTATTAAGTTACAATGTTCATGATTTTTATTATGGTTCAGGGTTTACCGAAACCTCGCCTGTAGTTTCCTCTCATGTTCATTCTAGTCATTTCATAAAGCTTTTCATTTAAGACAGTTTTCACTTCTAAATCTCTTTCCCTAGTCAATACACCTGCAATTTGCCTTCCTTTATATTTCTAATTTAGATTCGTAATAGCACTCTTTGTTCTGTAAATATTACTTACATTTCAACAAACCACTGCGCTTCTATGCAAACTGGTTCAGACTTTTTCTGCCACCGATACTTTAAATGTTTACTCTATTTCCTGCTATTCTTGTCCTCTCCAACGAATATGTGATACTGGCCGCTTCGTTACCGGCAAATATTGTCAAATAAATATTTTTTTCTGAAATAACGACCCTATTGTTTGTGATGTTAGGGAATCATAGTTATCCCACTAGCAGGTCCAGTGACATAATTGTCAATCCCTCTGTTACACATCACAGACCCATATTAAACAGAGAGAAACATGCACTGGAACAAGCCTTTATTCGTTTTGTGCAGTAAAGAGCTTTTTAAAACCATGAATTGATAAAGATCTACACCAGTGTCATTTCTTCATATAGTTGGCAGAGCGTCATTTAAACAGATGCCATCTGAACGGGCTCTTACACATATTTAATTACAGAAGCTTAATCCTTTCTTGGTGTCCGTAACTGCTTGACTCTCAATGTGCACCGTCAAATATTCTAATTTTCCGGACGCGTGACAAGACCTGATCATGAGGACTATAAGCGGGATCCCGCTTATAGTCCTCAACGTCACCCCATAACTGCCATCACCACTACTAAAAAATTACCTTTAAATGATTATCTTTTTCTCCCCAACTGACAGCGTCTTCATCTTACAGGATGGAACTTTCTCAGTGGCGGACCTCATCGCTGCCTTCAGTGAATATGAAGTGCAGCGGGTCCTTCATGCCTATGAGAACTGTATTACTATTGACATCCATTGTGCTCCCGAGGGACACTGGTCGACACATTTCCTTGCGAAGGAATCATTTAGGTAGACTCCCTGTTTACCTTTTCTTCCTGTGTTGTATCTGAGAGTTTATCAGTTTATCAGTTTATTTCGCGGCTTATTAGACGCATTATTTTCCATAAAATGTCTCCAAAAACCACCCTGCGTCCTATAAACTGAAAGTCAGTGACGGGAGCTATGAGTTTGGGGTGGGCTGCAGCTCTCCCAGTTACGTTCGATGCTGAGCCATTGAAACTATAACAAGTCTTATAAGTCGCGTCTTATAAGCCGCGAAATACGGTAATTAATTACTCTCTTAGTTTTTCGTGTTTCTCAGTTCATCAATATTCAAGTTTATCAGTAAGACTACTTACTTCTATATCTATTTTTTTTTTTTGGATTCATATTGTTGACATAAAAATAACGATAATAATAGTGTTAATAATAACATTGATATTATTAATTCCACTACATGCAGTACATTAACCAAAATTATTATCATTATACAATTGTTCATTAATGGTTTATTAACTGGGTTTAAGTATATCGACTTCACGATGATCGTTAAGGCTGCATGTCACCTGTGCACCACCAGTCAAGAATACTTTAATATCTAGGATATGGATCCAAGTAAACTCTATATACACACACATACACACACACACACACACACACACACACACACACACACACACACACACACACACACACACACACACACACACACACACACACACAAAAATATATATATATATATATATATATATATATATATACATATATATATATATATATATATATATATATATATATATATATATATATATATATATATATATTTATATATATATATATATATATTTATATATATATATATATATATATATATATATATATATATATATATGTGTGTGTGTGTGTGTATATATATGTGTGTATATATATATATATATATATATATATATATATATATATATATATATATATATATATACATATATATATATATATATATATATATATATATATATATATATATATATATATACATATATATATATATATATATATATATATATATATATATATATATATATATATATATATATATATATATATATATATATATATATATATATATACATATAAGTGAATTATAATTTATTTAAGTAAATTTTTTCTTTAAACAGTATGAATAATATATAATAATGTATATGTATGTTAAAATGTATTTACTTGATGCTTTTCACAGATTACCACATATTTATAATATGGCCATTATTAAAAAAATGTAGCTTAGAATCAAAATAATTATTGAACATTGGAAGTTACTCCAGACTTTAGTGAACTAGGTTATGAAGGTCATTATTGCTTAATATTCTGTGTGAGGCTGCGTGGTTAGTGATTAGTCTCTCATTAATAGTTAGTTTTTTCTTAGGTAAATCATAAATATCAGATAAATGTGCGTATAGGCTTGTGTGAAGTCTAGATCTGAAAGCTAATAAATACAGTTAAATGTTAAATAAATTAATTTATATAGCACTTCAGGTATTCTTGTGTTAGTACACATAGCAATATTTGACTCTAGTGTCAGTACACAGTCAAGCATGACTGTTTACTGGGGGAGGAATCACGCAGAATGATGTTCACATGAACTGCTCAAAGATTATGAGAAATTATACTCATTAACGTCACGCATCTAAGTGAAACCTCTTCTGGTGAAAGTCATAGACTGAGGAACCTTGTAGTCAGAATTTGGCGATTACGAAATATTATGTATTAAAAACTTCTAAATTTTAACAGTCAAAAGTTATGATAAGTAATGAAACATTTATATTAAAATATGTATAGTAAAATGTGTACTTTGAAATATGCATATCAGTAATTATTCATGTATTTTCCTTATGTCACTAATATGATAATTTACATTGCAGCAAACTATGTCGTGTGACAGTGAACCCGGACGACAAGATTGAGATCACCCCCGGAATCTCAACTTTCGTCCTCTACCTGTCTCAATTCCTCAGTAGTACAGCTATCGAGGATCTTCTCGAGCCTTCAGACATTGTGGGTAACATCCGCTTCTCTCGCCCCACTTTATATGTCTTCCCAGGTGGACAAGGCGACTCAGCTCTCTTCGGCGTCAATGGATTTAACATGCTAGTGGATGGCGGCTATAATTACAAGGCCTGTTTCTGGGACTTTACACGACATCTTGATCGTCTCGATGCAGTCTTGATCACAAGGCTTAACAGTTCTAATCTTATGGGCATCACAAATGTGATTCGTAGAAAAGCATTAAGTGCAGTGTATCCACAGATAGGACATACATTTTGCAATGTTGCTGGTTCATTAAAGTCTCCCGATGGTGACAAAGACAGAGACCCATTACTCATTAATGTCTGGGATGAAGGTCATTTATTGCGAGAAAATTTAAGACAAATTAGTTTAAAACCTCACTTGTGTTTCCGTGACAATGCCATGGAACCAATTAATTTATATCATAAAGTAGGACATGGAAAACTTGATATGTATGTGATAAATCCCTCTAGAGACAGTAAAGAAGTGCGAGAGTTTATGCAAAGATGGAACAATGAAGTGATTTCATCTGACGTGGGCTCTACTAGCTACAAAATTGGTGATAAAATCTTTCACTGTCCTTTAACAAACCTTACCTCCATATGTGCACTGTTGATATGGCAACCTAACGACCCAAGTGATACAATAACTAGAATTCTTTTCCCTGGAAGTACTCCCCAACACAAAATATTTGAAGGCCTTGAAAGGTTACGCAATTTAGAATATCTCAAATATCCAACTTGCTCAGCGAAGTCCATTAAAGCAGCAGCTGAAGAACGCAAGAGCACGAAAACCATGGAAAAGCTCTTAGCTGATTCCAAGCCAACCAAAGCAGTCAGTCCATCCCCACCAACACATAGACTTAGAAGGGAAAGAATTGACAGATCGATTAGTAGAGAAGAAAGAAGAAGGTTAAAGATGGAACGCTCGGAATATCAAGAGAAAACTATTCGTGAATCTAAAAAGGAAAGAAAAGTTGAAAGAAAGGTAGAAAAGAAATCAATCAAACGGGAAATCAAGAAAGAGAAAATCGAAGATAGAAAGGAAGAGAAAGTTACAACTGAGCTTGAAGAAACTAAAGAAAAAATGAATGGCCATGACATAATCATTGATTCTTTGGAATCTATTGAAGACAAGAAAATCATTACCACAGAAGAGGTCACTATAGCTAAAGAAGATCTTAGAATAACAGAAGATGTTACTGATCTGGCTGTTACCAAAGAACCTCCTAGTTTACCCATACATATAGCTGAAGAAACAATAGAACCAAAAAAGACCATAGAACAAGAAGAAATACCAATCAAAGAAGTAGAAGTTAGACCAATTGAATTGGAGGCAAGAATAGAAGCTATGGAAATAATAGAAACTAAAGAACTACCAGAGCTTGAGTCACTGGAACTCAAAGAAGCCTCCCTAGTCTCTGCTGAATCTGGTGTTGTAACTGGTGAAGAAAGAGAATCCTCTCTCGAAATTGAGCAGATTAAAGAAATCAAGGAAAAACCTAAGCTTAAGGAGAGGAAAATAAAGGAAACCGGTGTTCCTGACAGACCCAAGAAATATCGGAAACCTAAAGTTGAATCCCGCATAGATACAGGTGATAGAAGAGCGAGGATTGAAGACAAAACACGTGTTGAAAGAAAAATCAAAGAAAGAAAAAGCCTTGAAAGAAAAGAACGAAAAGAACGCAAAGCAGAACCTGAAGAAAAGAAGGAAGGTGAACCCACTGAAAAGAAACCAGAGGTAAAAGAAAGAAAAATCAGAAGAATAAAGAAGACTGTTGACGAAGCAGGTACACCCAAAAAGCCACTGACACCCGAGAAGAAAAGACGGCTAAAGAAGGTTACTCCAGCAGAGAAGGAGGAGAAGGTGAATGGTGAAGTTAAACACATTAAACCCTCCGTTCCTAAAGTCCCTCGGGTTGAAAGAAGAATAGTTCCTAAGACTACCCCAACTGCAGCTCGCGAGATAACGCACAAGAAACTAGTTGATGACAGGAACAGAGCGGCAAAGGCTGCTGAGGCGGCGAAGAAGGAGTTGAAACCCAAACCATCAGTGCCAAGGGCTGCGGCAAGACAGGCAGCACCTAGCAGACCTCTTAAGGCAAGAAAGATCGAGAAACCACCAGCACCAAAACCCGACGGACCAATGAAAAAGATCATCACCGGAGCAGCTGTGAAAGCAGGAGTCATGGCCGCGGCTGTATCAGGCGTGGCTGTGGTGGAAGCAGCTGCTGACCGCGAAGATGTAGAGGAGATTGTGGCTCCTATGAAAGAAGCCGAAGATCTCATGCTGGTTCCTGACCAAGATGAAGAGGACCGCATCTCTGACATTGCTAACATTCCAGGTGTACAGGAAATCAAATTAGACGAAGACACTTTGCAGATTATAGATAAAAATCAGCTTGAAGAGGAAGAAAAAGATTCTCTAATTTTGCATGAAGAAGGAGTTGTTGAACATGTCGAGAAGGAAGATGTAATTGAGGAAGTGGAAGAGCACATAGAAGCTGAAAAGGAAATTGAAGAGGAGGAGGAGGAAGAGGAAGAGGAAGAAGAGGAAGAAGAGGAAGAGGAGGAGGAAGAAGAAGAAGAGATAGAAGAAAAAGAAATAGAGGAAGATATTGAAAAGGCAGAAAAATTAAGAGAAGAAATAAAAGCATACGAAGACGAGGAAGTACTTGAAGATGAAGAGAAAATAAGCATCGAAGAAAAAGAAGATGAAGCAGAAAAGATGAAGAAAGAAGACAAGATCACCCTTCCTGAAGCCAAAGCTGAAGATATTGCAAAACTTGAAGAAAAACATGAAGCAGAAGATATATACGAGAAGATCGAAACCGAAGACGTATACGCAACCTTACCCAGTAGTGCAAAGCTCACAGAGTACAAAGAAAAATATGAAGAGAAACCAATTAGAGGCTTATTCACTGGGTTTGCTATTCCTGCCGCTGAACCTAAGGAGGTGGAAGCAGTACCAAAGGAACCAAGTCCTAAGGCCAGAGAAGACACGATGATTCCAACATCCTTCCCTGAAGCAATATTCAAGCCTGCCCCACCAGTTCATCCAAGAGATATAATCAAAACACCAGATGAGGTGGATGACCTTCCAATACACGAGGAGGTGGAATCCATCGAACATGATCTCTATGAGAAGGAAATCGAAGTTGAAAAACGATCTGTTGAAGATCTCGACCTTGGTTCTCCTGTTCTAGAAGTTAAGGGAGAATTACAAATTAGAGAAGAAATGGGAATTGAGAAACACGAAAAAGAGCTGGAAAAGGAAGTTTCCAAGGAAAGCGAGGTGGAAGAAGAGCTTGAAGAGGAAGAAATCTCTAAAGAGGAAAAATTATCTAAGTCTTTAGAAGACTTTGAGGCAAAATACGAAGAATTTAGAACTACTGCCGTCACAGAAGTAATTGAAAAAGGCGTGATAGTAACTGATACAACAGATATTACCACGAAATTAGACAAAGCTGAGCTTCTTAAAGACATTGCAATCACTCTTGGAGAGAGAGAAGAGCCAGTCAAAGCAAAGCTTCCAGAGCCTGAAATTGGTGAAAAGGAAGAAGTTCATGAAGAACCAATTGTCAAACACGAGAAACCAAAGAAAGTAACACCAACGTACGAAGAACTTGAACCTGAGAAAGTTCCTGAAAAGGAAAAACGGGATAAAGAAGAAAAAGAAATTGATGAGCTAGAATATGAAGACAAAGAATTGCTAGAAGTTAAAGAAAAGGAAATTACAGAAATGATGGAAAAAGATCAGGTTTATAAAGCTGAAATAGAGGAAAAGACAGTTGAAGAAGTCAAAGAAGTTACAGAAGAGGAAGTCAAACGAACTGAATTCCTTCAAGAAATAGAAGCAATAATAAGATTAGGTTCAACAACAGAACAAATTATTGAGTACATAGAAATACAAGAAAGAAGAAGAGGAAAAATATTAGGATGGAGAACAGAAGAAATAATTGAATATATTGAGACCCAAGAAAAAAGATTAAAGGAAGTTGAAGAAGAAGAGAAGGTTATTGAAAAAGAAGTTGAGATAGTTGAAGTTACAAAAGAAGTAGAAGAAGTTATCAAGAAAGAAGAAGTAAAGAAAATAGAAGAAGTGCCTGAAAAGATCAAAGAAATAACTGAAGAAATCCCCGAAAAAGAAGTTCCAAAGAAGGATATTGTAAAAGAAGAAGTCACAGTTGAAGATGTCGCCCGAACTGACTTCCTCAAAGAAATACAAGAAAAAATTAGACTAGGCTCAACAAGAGAAGAAATTATTGAATACATTGTAATACAAGAAAGAAAACGAGGTAAAATATTAGGCTGGAGAACAGAAGAAATAATTGAATATATTGAGACACAAGAGAGAAGAATAAAGGAAGTTGAAGAAGTTACTGAAGAATTAGAAGTAAAGAAAGTAGAAGAGATTGCTAAGAAAGAAGAAGTAAAGGAAGTAGAAGAGATTCCTAAGAAAGAAGAAGTAAAGAAGATGGAAGTGCCTGAAAAGGTAACAGAAGTTACAAAAGTAATCCCTGACAAAGTACCTGAAAAAGAAGTCATAGTTGAGGATGTCAAACGAACTGAATTCCTCGAAGAAATAGAAGAAAAAATACGACTAGGCTCAACAAGAGAAGAAATAATTGAATACATTGTTATTCAAGAAAGAAGAAGAGGACAAATATTAGGATGGACGACAAACGAAATTATTGAATATATTGAGACACAAGAAAGAATATTAATGGAAGCTGAAGAAAAGGTTGAAGAAGAGAAGGTAATTATAGAGAAAGAAGCAGAAAAAGTAGAAGTTACAAAAGAAGTAGAAGTCAAAGAAGTAGAAGTTGTCAAGGAAGAAGAGATAATGAAAGAAGAAGTGCCTGAAAAGATCAAAGAAATAACTGAAGAAATCCCCGAAAAAGAAGTTCCAAAGAAGGATATTGTAAAAGAAGAAGTCACAGTTGAAGATGTCGCCCGAACTGACTTCCTCAAAGAAATACAAGAAAAAATTAGACTAGGCTCAACAAGAGAAGAAATTATTGAATACATTGTAATACAAGAAAGAAAACGAGGTAAAATATTAGGCTGGAGAACAGAAGAAATAATTGAATATATTGAGACACAAGAGAGAAGAATAAAGGAAGTTGAAGAAGTTACTGAAGAATTAGAAGTAAAGAAAGTAGAAGAGATTGCTAAGAAAGAAGAAGTAAAGGAAGTAGAAGAGATTCCTAAGAAAGAAGAAGTAAAGAAGATGGAAGTGCCTGAAAAGGTAACAGAAGTTACAAAAGTAATCCCTGACAAAGTACCTGAAAAAGAAGTCATAGTTGAGGATGTCAAACGAACTGAATTCCTCGAAGAAATAGAAGAAAAAATACGACTAGGCTCAACAAGAGAAGAAATAATTGAATACATTGTTATTCAAGAAAGAAGAAGAGGACAAATATTAGGATGGACGACAAACGAAATTATTGAATATATTGAGATACAAGAAAGAAGAATAAAGGAAGTTGAAGTAGAAGAAGTTAAAGAAGAAGAAGAAAAGGAAGTTCGTAAAAAAGAAGTGGAGGAAGCTGAAAAAGTTGCAGAAGAAGAAAAAGAACTTGTTGCAAGGGAGATTGAAGAAGCTGAAGTTACGAAAGAAGTTGAACTAAAAGAAGTAGAAGTTACCGAGATAGAAGAAATAAAGAAAGTAGAAGAAGTTATCACAGAGATGAAAGAAATTCCCGAGAAAGAAATACCCAAAGAAGACATTGTTAAAGAAGAATTAATTGTTGAAGATGTCAAACGAACAGAAATCCTTCACGAAATTGTTGAGAGAATAAGACTAGGATGGACAAGAGAAGAAATTATTGAATACATTGAAATTCAAGAAAGCAGAAGAGGAAAAATATTAGGATGGAGAACAGAAGAAATAATCGAATATATTGAGACACAAGAAAGAATATTAATGGAAGCTGAAGAAAAGGTTGAAGAAGAGAAGGTAATTATTGAGAAAGAAGCAGAAAAAGTAGAAGTTACAAAAGAAGTAGAAGTCAAAGAAGTAGAAGAAGTTGTCAAGGAAGAAGAGATAAAGAAAGTAGAAGAAGTGCCCGAAAAGATCAAAGAAATAACTGAAGAAATCCCCGTAAAAGAAGTTCCAAAGAAGGATATTGTAAAAGAAGAAGTCACAGTTGAAGATGTCGCACGAACTGACTTCCTCAAAGAAATACAAGAAAAAATAAGACTAGGCTCAACAAGAGAAGAAATTATTGAATACATTGTAATACAAGAAAGAAAACGAGGTAAAATACTAGGCTGGAGAACAGAAGAAATAATTGAATATATTGAGACACAAGAGAGAAGAATAAAGGAAGTTGAAGAAGTTACTGAAGAATTAGAAGTAAAGAAAGTAGAAGAGATTGCTAAGAAAGAAGAAGTAAAGGAAGTAGAAGAGATTCCCAAGAAAGAAGAAGTAAAGAAGATAGAAGTGCCTGAAAAGGTAACAGAAGTTACAAAATTAATCCCTGACAAAGTACCTGAAAAAGAAGTCATAGTTGAGGATGTCAAACGAACTGAATTCCTCGAAGAATTACAAGAAAAAATAAGACTAGGCTTAACAAGAGAAGAAATAATTGAATACATTGTTATTCAAGAAAGAAGAAGAGGACAAATATTAGGATGGACGACAAACGAAATTATTGAATATATTGAGACACAAGAAAGAAGAATAAAGGAAGTTGAAGAAGTTAAAGAAGAGGAAGAAATTGTTGAAAAAGAAGTAGAGAAAGTTGAAGTCACCAAAGAAGAAGTAAAAGAAGAGAAGGTAATTACTGAAAAGGAAGTAGAAAAAGTTGAAGTCACTAAAGAAGAAGTTGAAGTAAAAGAAGTTGAGAAAGTTATCGAGGTAGAAGAGGTGCAGAAAGAAGAAGTGACTGAAAAGGTAACAGAAATTAAAGAAGTTATCCCTGAAAAAGAAGTACCCGAAAAAGAAGTACCAGAAATTAAAGAAGTTAGCCCCCAAAAAGAAGTACCAGAAAAAGAAGTACCTGAAAAAGAGATACCAGAAAAAGAAGTACCAGAAAAAGTAACAGAAAAAGCAGTACCAGAAAAAGCAGTGCCAGAAAAAGTACCAGAAAAAGAAGTGCCAGAAAAAGAAGTGCCAGAAAAAATACCAGAAAAAGAAGTGCCAGAAAAAGAAGTACCAGAAAAAGAAGTATTAGAAAAAGTACCAGAAAAAGAAGTGCCAGAAAAAGTACCAGAAAAAGAAGTGCCAGAAAAAATACCAGAAAAGGAGGTACCAGAAAAAGAAGTGCCAAAGAAAGAAGTATCAGAAAAGATACTAGAAAAAGAAGTACCAGAAAAAGAAGTGCCTGAAAAAGAAGTACCAGAAAAAGAAGTACCTGAAAAAGAGATACCAGAAAAAGAAGTACCTGAAAAGGAAGTACCAGAAAAAATACCAGAAAAAGAAGTATTAGAAAAAGCACCAGAAAAAGAAGTGCCAGTAAAAGTACTAGAAAAAGAAGTACCAGAAGAAAAAGAAGTGCCAGAAAAAGAAGTGCCAGAAAGAATACCAGAAAAAGAAGTGCCAGAAAGAATACCAGAAAAAGAAGTGCCAGAGAAAGAAGTACCAGAAAAGGTATTAGAAAAAGAAGCACCAGAAAAAGAAGTACCAGAAAAAGAAGTACCAGTAAAGGTACTAGAAAAAGAAGTGCCAGAAAAAGAAGTACCTGAAAAAGAAGTACCAGAGAAAGAAGTACCAGAAAAGGTACTAGAAAAAGAAGTACCAGAAAAAGAAGTACCAGAAAAAGAAGTACCAGAAAAAGAAGTACCTGAAAAGGAAGTACCAGAAAAAATACCAGAAAAAGAAGTATTAGAAAAAGCACCAGAAAAAGAAGTGCCAGTAAAAGTACTAGAAAAAGAAGTACCAGAAGAAAAAGAAGTGCCAGAAAAAGAAGTGCCAGAAAGAATACCAGAAAAAGAAGTGCCAGAAAGAATACCAGAAAAAGAAGTGCCAGAGAAAGAAGTACCAGAAAAGGTATTAGAAAAAGAAGCACCAGAAAAAGAAGTACCAGAAAAAGAAGTACCAGTAAAGGTACTAGAAAAAGAAGTGCCAGAAAAAGAAGTACCTGAAAAAGAAGTACCAGAGAAAGAAGTACCAGAAAAGGTACTAGAAAAAGAAGTACCAGAAAAAGAAGTACCTGAAAAAGAAGTACCAGAAAAAGAAGTATTAGAAAAAGTCCCTGAAAAAGAAGTACCAGTAAAGGTACTAGAAAAAGAAGTACCAGTAAAGGTACTAGAAAAAGAAGTACCAGTAAAGGTACTAGAAAAAGAAGTACCAGTAAAGGTACTAGAAAAAGAAGTACCAGAAAAAGAAGTGCCAGAAAAAATACCAGAAAAAGAAGTATTAGAAAAAGTACCTGAAAAAGAAGTACCAGTAAAGGTACTAGAAAAAGAAGTACCAGAAAAAGAAGTACCAGAAAAAGAAGTACCAGAAAAAGAAGTACCAGAAAAAGAAGTACCAGAAAAAGAAGTACCAGAAAAAGAAGTACCAGAAAAAGAAGTACCAGGAAAAGAAGTACCAGAAAAAGAAGTGCCAGAAAAAATACCAGAAAAAGAAGTTGCAGTTGAGGAAACGAGACAAACAGAATTCCTTACAGAAGTATGTGAAAGAATACAGTTAGGATGGACAAGGGAAGAAATAATTGAATACATTGAAATCCAGGAAAGTAGAAGAGGTAAAATACTAGGATGGACAAGAGAAGAAATTATTGAATACGTTGAAGTACAAGAAAGAAGACAAAGGGTGGAAGAGGAAGTCTCTGAAGAAGAAAAAGAAATTTCTGAAAGAGAAATTGAAGAAATTGAGGTTTCCAAAGAAGTAGAAGAAAAAGTAGAAGAAATTACCATGATAGAAGAGGTGAAGAAAGTAGAAGTTCCCAAAGAGATAAAAGAAATTAAAGAAGAAATTCCCGAAAAAGAAATACCCAAAGAAGACATTGTTAAAGAAGAATTAATTGTTGAAGATGTCAAACGAACAGAAATCCTTCACGAAATTGTTGAGAGAATAAGACTAGGATGGACAAGAGAAGAAATTATTGAATACATTGAAATTCAAGAAAGCAGAAGAGGAAAAATATTAGGATGGAGAACAGAAGAAATAATCGAATATATTGAGACACAAGAAAGAATATTAATGGAAGCTGAAGAAAAGGTTGAAGAAGAGAAGGTAATTATTGAGAAAGAAGCAGAAAAAGTAGAAGTTACAAAAGAAGTAGAAGTCAAAGAAGTAGAAGAAGTTGTCAAGGAAGAAGAGATAAAGAAAGTAGAAGTGCCTGAAAAGATCAAAGAAATAACTGAAGAAATCCCCGTAAAAGAAGTTCCAAAGAAGGATATTGTAAAAGAAGAAGTCACAGTTGAAGATGTCGCACGAACTGACTTCCTCAAAGAAATACAAGAAAAAATAAGACTAGGCTCAACAAGAGAAGAAATTATTGAATACATTGTAATACAAGAAAGAAAACGAGGTAAAATACTAGGCTGGAGAACAGAAGAAATAATTGAATATATTGAGACACAAGAGAGAAGAATAAAGGAAGTTGAAGAAGTTACTGAAGAATTAGAAGTAAAAAAAGTAGAAGAGATTGCTAAGAAAGAAGAAGTAAAGGAAGTAGAAGAGATTCCCAAGAAAGAAGAAGTAAAGAAGATAGAAGTGCCTGAAAAGGTAACAGAAGTTACAAAATTAATCCCTGACAAAGTACCTGAAAAAGAAGTCATAGTTGAGGATGTCAAACGAACTGAATTCCTCGAAGAATTACAAGAAAAAATAAGACTAGGCTTAACAAGAGAAGAAATAATTGAATACATTGTTATTCAAGAAAGAAGAAGAGGACAAATATTAGGATGGACGACAAACGAAATTATTGAATATATTGAGACACAAGAAAGAAGAATAAAGGAAGTTGAAGTAGAAGAAGTTAAAGAAGAAGAAGAGAAACCAACTGAGTTAGAAGTAAAGAAAGAAGTTACACCAGAAAAAGAAGTAAAGAAAGAAATTACACCAGAAGAAAAAGAAGCTGTACCAGAAATAAAGAAGGAAATTACACCTGAAAAAGAAGCAGAAGTTACAATAGAGGAAAAAGAAGTAATTAAAGAAGTTATTTTAGAAAAAGAAGTTACACCAAAAGAAAAAGAAGTTATACCAAAAGTAAAAGAAGTAAAGAAAGAAGTAACACCAGAAAAAGAAGAAGTTATTCCAGAAGTAAAGAAAGAAGTTACACCAGAAAAAGAAGAAGTTATACCAGAAGTTAAAGAAGTAAAGAAGGAAGTTACACCAGAAAAAGAAGTAGAAATTATACCGGAAGTCAAAGAAGTTACAGCAGAAAAAGAAGTTATTCCAGAAGTTAAAGAAGTAAAGAAAGAAGTTACACCAGAAAAAGAAGTTATTCCAGAAGTTAAAGAAGTAAAGAAAGAAGTTACAGAAGAAAAAGAAGTTATTCCAGAAATTAAAGAAGTAAAGAAAGAAGTTTCACCAGAAAAAGAAGCAGAAGTTGTACCAGAGGTTAAAGAAATAAAGAAAGAAGTTACACCAGAAAAAGAAGTCATTCCAGAAGTTAAAGAAGTAAAGAAAGAAGTTACACCAGAAAAAGAAATTATACCAGAAGTAAAGAAAGAAGTTACACCAGAAAAAGAAATTATACCAGAAGTTAAAGAAGTAAAGAAAGAAGTTACACCAGAAAAAGAAGTTATTCCAGAAATTAAAGAAATAAAGAAAGAAGTTACACCAGAAAAAGAAGTTATTCCAGAAATTAAAGAAATAAAGAAAGAAGTTACACCAGAAAAAGAAGTTATTCCAGAAGTTAAAGAAGTAAAGAAAGAAGTTACACCAGAAAAAGAAGTTATTCCAGAAATTAAAGAAATAAAGAAAGAAGTTACACCAGAAAAAGAAGCAGAAGTTGTACCAGAGGTTAAAGAAATAAAGAAAGAAGTTACACTAGAAAAAGAAGTAGAAGTTATTCCTGAAGTAAAGAAAGAAGTTACACCAGAAAAAGAAGTAGAAGTTATACCTGAAGTCAAAGAAGTAAAGAAGGAAATTACACCAGAAAAAGAAGTTATTCCAGAAGTTAAGGAAGTAAAGAAAGAAGTTACACCAGAAAAAGAAGTTATACCAGAAGTTAAAGAAGTAAAGGAAGAAGTTACACCAGAAAAAGAAGTTATACCAGAAGTTAAAGAAGTAAAAGAAGAAGTTACACCAGAAAAACAAGTTATACCAGAAGTTAAAGAAGTAAAGAAAGAAGTTACACCAGAAAAAGAAGCAGAAGTTGTACCAGAGGTTAAAGAAATAAAGAAAGAAGTTTCACCAGAAAAAGAAGTTATACCAGAAGTAAAGAAAGAAGTTACACCAAAAAAAGAAGTAGAAGTTATTCCTGAAGTAAAGAAAGAAGTTACACCAGAAAAAGAAGTAGAAATTGTACCTGAAGTCAAAGAGGTAAAGAAGGAAATTACACCAGAAAAAGAAGTTATTCCAAAAGTTAAAGAAGTAAAGAAAGAAGTTACACCAGAAAAAGAAGTTATACCAGAAGTTAAAGAAGTAAAGGAAGAAGTTACAACTGAAAAAGAAGTTATACCAGAAGTTAAAGAAGTAAAGAAAGAAGTTACACCAGAAAAAGAAGTTATTCCAGAAGTTAAAGAAGTAAAGAAAGAAGTTACACCAGAAAAAGAAGCAGAAGTTGTACCAGAGGTTAAAGAAATAAAGAAAGAAGTTACACCAGAAAAAGAAGTTATACCAGAAGTTAAAGAAGTATTGAAAGAAGTTACACCAGAAAAAGAAGTTATACCAGAAGTTAAAGAAGTAAAGGAAGAAGTTACACCAGAAAAAGAAGTTATACCAGAAGTTAAAGAAGTAAAAGAAGAAGTTACACCAGAAAAAGAAGTTATACCAGAAGTTAAAGAAGTAAAGAAAGAAGTTACACCAGAAAAAGAAGCAGAAGTTGTACCAGAGGTTAAAGAAATAAAGAAAGAAGTTTCACCAGAAAAAGAAGTTATACCAGAAGTAAAGAAAGAAGTTACACCAGAAAAAGAAGTAGAAGTTATTCCTGAAGTAAAGAAAGAAGTTACACCAGAAAAACAACTTATTCCAGATGTTAAAGAAATAAAGAAAGAAGTTACGCCAGAAAAAGAAGTAGAAGTTACTCCTGAGGTAAAGAAAGAAGTTACACCAGAAAAAGAAGTAGAAGTTACTCCTGAAGTAAAGAAAGAAGTTACACCAGAAAAAGAAGTAGAAGTTATACCTGAAGTTAAAGAAGTAATTGAAGAAGTTATTCCAGAAGTTAAAGAAGTACCGAAAGAAGTTACACCAGAAAAAGAAGCAGAAATTATGCCAGAAGTTAAAGAAATAAAGAAAGAAGTTACACCAGAAGAAATAGTGGTACCAGAAGTAAAGGAAGAAGTTACACAAGAAAAAGAAGTTATGCCAGAAGTAAAGAGAGAAATTAGTCCAGAAAAAGAAGCTATTCCAGAGGTTAAAGAAGTAAAGAAAGAAGTTACACCAGAAAAAGAAGTTATACCAGAAGTTAAAGAAGTAAAGAAAGAAGTTACGCCAGAAAAAGAAGTTATACCGGAAGTGAAGAAAGAAGTTACACCAGAAAAAGAAGTTATACCAGAACAAGTAGTTGTACCAGAAGTTAAGAAAGAAGTTACACCAGAAAAAGAAGTTATGCTAGAATTAAAGGGAGAAGTTACTCTAGAAAAAGAAGCTATTCCAGAAGTTAAAGAAGTAAAGAAAGAAGTTACACCAGAAAAAGAAGCAGAAGTTATAACAGAAGTTAAAGAAATGAAGAAAGAAGTTACACCAGAGAAAGAAGTTATTCCTGAAGTAAAGAAAGAAGTTACACCAGAAAAAGAAGTTATTCCAGAAGTTAAAGAAGTAAAGAAAGAAGTTACACCAGAGAAAGAAGTTATTCCAGAAGTTAAAGAAATAAAGAAAGAAGTTACACCAGAAAAAGAAGTAGAAGTTACTCCTGAAGTAAAGAAAGAAGTTACACTAGAAAAAGAAGTAGAAGTTATACCTGAAGTAAAGAAAGAAGTTACCATAGAAAAAGAAGTAGAAGTTATTCCTGAAGTAAAGAAAGAAGTTACACCAGAAAAAGAAGTTATTCCAGAAGTTAAAGAAGTAAAGAAAGAAGTTACACCAGAGAAAGAAGTTATTCCAGAAGTTAAAGAAATAAAGAAAGAAGTTACACCAGAAAAAGAAGTTATTCCAGAAGTTACAGAAATAAAGAAAGAAGTTACACCAGAAAAAGAAGTTATTCCAGAAGTTAAAGAAATAAAGAAAGAAGTTACACCAGAAAAAGAAGTAGAAGTTATACCTGAAGTAAAGAAAGAAGTTACTCCAGAAAAAGAAGTAGAAGTTATTCCTGAAGTAAAGAAAGAAGTTACTCCAGAAAAAGAAGTAGAAGTTATACCTGAAGTTAAGAAAGAAGTTACACCAGAAAAAGAAGTAGAAGTTATTCCTGAAGTAAAGAAAGAAGTTACTCAAGAAAAAGAAGTTATTCCAGAAGTTAAAGAAATAAAGAAAGAAGTTACACCAGAAAGAGAAGTTATTCCAGAAGTTAAAGAAATAAAGAAAGAAGTTACACTAGAAAAAGAAGTAGAAGTTATACCTGAAGTAATGAAAGAAGTTACCATAGAAAAAGAAGTAGAAGTTATTCCTGAAGTAAAGAAAGAATTTACACCAGAAAAAGAAGTTATTCCAGAAGTTAAAGAAATAAAGAAAGAAGTTACACCAGAAAAAGAAGTTATTCCAGAAGTTACAGAAATAAAGAAAGAAGTTACACCAGAAAAAGAAGTTATTCCAGAAGTTAAAGAAATAAAGAAAGAAGTTACACCAGAAAAAGAATTAGAAGTTATACCTGAAGTAAAGAAAGAAGTTACTCCAGAAAAAGAAGTCGAAGTTATTCCTGAAGTAAAGAAAGAAGTTACTCCAGAAAAAGAAGTAGAAGTTATACCTGAAGTTAAGAAAGAAGTTACACCAGAAAAAGAAGTAGAAGTTATTCCTGAAGTAAAGAAAGAAGTTACTCCAGAAAAAGAAGTAGAAGTTATTCCTGGAGTAAAGAAAGAAGTTACTCCAGAAAAAGAAGTAGAAGTTATTCCTGAAGTAAAGAAAGAAGTTACTCCAGAAAAAGAAGTTATTCCAGAAGTTAAAGAAATAAAGAAAGAAGTTACACCAGAAAGAGAAGTTATTCCAGAAGTTAAAGAAATAAAGAAAGAAGTTACACCAGAAAAAGAAGTAGAAGTTACTCCTGAAGTAAAGAAAGAAGTTACACTAGAAATAGAAGTAGAAGTTATACCTGAAGTAAAGAAAGAAGTTACCATAGAAAAAGAAGTAGAAGTTATTCCTGAAGTAAAGAAAGAAGTTACACCAGAAAAAGAAGTTATTCCAGAAGTTAAAGAAATAAAGAAAGAAGTTACACCAGAAAAAGAAGTTATTCCAGAAGTTACAGAAATAAAGAAAGAAGTTACACCAGAAAAAGAAGTTATTCCAGAAGTTAAAGAAATAAAGAAAGAAGTTACACCAGAAAAAGAAGTAGAAGTTATACCTGAAGTAAAGAAAGAAGTTACTCCAGAAAAAGAAGTCGAAGTTATTCCTGAAGTAAAGAAAGAAGTTACTCCAGAAAAAGAAGTAGAAGTTATACCTGAAGTAAAGAAAGAAGTTACTCCAGAAAAAGAAGTCGAAGTTATTCCTGAAGTAAAGAAAGAAGTTACACCTGAAAAAGAAGTTATTCCAGAAGTTAAAGAAGTAAAGGAAGAAGTTACACCAGAGAAAGAAATTATTCCAGAAGTTAAAGAAATAAAGAAAGAAGTTACACCAGAAAAAGAAGTTATTCCAGAAGTTAAAGAAGTAAAGAAAGAAGTTACACCAGAGAAAGAAGTTGTTCCAGAAGTTAAAGCAGTAAAGAAAGAAGTTACTCTAGAAAGAGAAGTAGAAGTTATTCCTGAAGTAAAGAAAGAAGTTACTCCAGAAAAAGAAGTAGAAGTTATACCTGAAGTTAAGAAAGAAGTTACACCAGAAAAAGAAGTAGAAGTTATTCCTGAAGTAAAGAAAGAAGTTACTCCAGAAAAAGAAGTAGAAGTTATTCCTGAAGTAAAGAAAGAAGTTACTCCAGAAAAAGAAGTAGAAGTTATTCCTGAAATAAAGACAGAAGTTACTCCAGAAAAAGAAGTAGAAGTTATACCTGAAGTTAAGAAAGAAGTTACACCAGAAAAAGAAGTAGAAGTTACTCCTGAAGTAAAGAAAGAAGTTACTCTAGAAAAAGAAGAAGTTATTAGTGAAGTAAAGAAAGAAGTTACCCCTGAAAAACAAGTAGAAGTTATTCCTGAAGTAAAGAAAGAAGTTACACCAGAAAAAGAAGTTATTCCAGAAGTTAAAGAAGTAAAGAAAGAAGTTGCACCAGAGAAAGAAGTTATTCCAGAAGTTAAAGAAATAAAGAAAGAAGTTACACCAGAAAAAGAAGTAGAAGTTATACCTGAAGTAAAGAAAGAAGTTACCCCAGAAAAAGAAACAGAAGTTATTCCTGAAGTTAAGAAAGAAGTTACACCAGAAAAAGAAGTTATTGCAGAAGTTAAAGAAGTAAAGAAAGAAGTTACACCAGAAAAAGAAGTTATTTCAGAAGTTAAAGAAGTAAAGAAAGAAGTTACACCAGAAAAAGAAGTTATTCCAGAAGTTAAAGAAGTAAAGAAAGAAGTTACACCTGAAAAAGAAGTAGAAGTTATTCCTGAAGTAAAGAAAGAAGTTACACCAGAAAAAGAAGTTATTCCAGAAGTTAAAGAAGTAAAGAAAGAAGTTACACCAGAAAAAGAAGTTATTCCAGAAGTTAAAGAAGTAAAGAAAGAAGTTACACCAGAAAAAGAAGTTATTCCAGAAGTTAAAGAAGTAAAGAAAGAAGTTACACCAGAAAAAGAAGTTATTCCAGAAGTTAAAGAAGTAAAGAAAGAAGTTACACCAGAAAAAGAAGTAGAAGTTATTCCTGAAGTAAAGAAAGAAGTTACTCCAGAAAAAGAAGTTATTCCAGAAGTTAAAGAAGTAAAGAAAGAAGTTACACCAGAAAAAGAAGTTATTCCAGAAGTTAAAGAAGTAAAAAAAGAAGTTACACCAGAAAAAGAAGTAGAAGTTACTCCTGAAGTAAAGAAAGAAGTTACTCCAGAAAAAGAAGTTATTCCAGAAGTTAAAGAAGTAAAGAAAGAAGTTACACCAGAGAAAGAAGTTATTCCAGAAGTTAAAGAAATAAAGAAAGAAGTTACACCAGAAAAAGAAGTAGAAGTTATTCCTGAAGTAAAGAAGGAAGTTACACCAGAAAAAGAAGTAGAAGTTATTCCTGAAGTAAAGAAGGAAGTTACACCCGAAAAAGAAGTAGAAGTTATACCTGAAGTAAAGAAAGAAGTTACTCCAGTAAAAGAAGTAGAAGTTATTCCAGTAGTTAAAGAAGTAAAGAAGGAGGTTACACCAGAAAAAGAAGTAAAAGAAATTACACCAGATAAAGAAATTAAAGAAGTTAAACCAGAAAAGGAAGTAAAGAAACTCGAAGAGCTTCCTAAAGAAGTTAAAGAAATTACCGAGAAAGAAATTCCCGACGAAGACATCATTAAAGAAGTCCCACCATCAGAAGTGAAAAAAGAAGTGGAATTAAAGAAGGAGGAGATACGAGAGAAGGAAGAAATAGCTGAAGACATCAGTAAGACAATAATAACAGAAACAGAGACACTTTTGAAACGAACAGAAATAATAGAAGAAATTGTTGAAAGAATAAGATTAGGATGGACAAGGGAGGAAATAATTGAATACATTGAAATACAAGAAAAAAGAAGAGGAAAAATATTGGGCTGGACGAGAGAAGAAATTATTGAATATATTGAAGCACAAGAAAGGGAAATTGAAGAGAAACCTGAAGAAGAAATTCCAAAAGAAGAAAAGGAAATTTTTGAAAAGGAAATAAAGAAGGTAGAAGTTACACCCGAAGAAAAAGAAGTAAAGGAAGTTACACCCGAACTAAAAGAGGAAAAGGAACTTGTAGTGGAAATAAAAGAAGTCAAAGAGGAAGAAATTCTCAAAGTAAAAGAGCCTATTGAAAAAGAAGTCAAAGAAGTTGAAGTTCCCAAAGAAGAAAAAGAAGAAGTTGAAAAAGAAGTCAAAGAAGTGGAGGTGCCTAAAGAAGTAAAGGAATCAGCAGAAAAAGAAGTAAAAGAAGTTGAAGTTCTTAAAGAAGTCAAAGAACCAGTTGAAAAAGAAATTGAAGTACCTAAAGAGGAAAAAGAAGTTGAAGTTCCCAAAGAAGTTGAAGTTCCCAAAGAAGTTGAAGTTCCCAAAGAAGTTGAAATTCCCAAAGAAGAAAAGGAACCAGTTGAAAAGGAAGTCAAAGAAGTTGAAGTTCCCAAAGAAGTAAAGGAACAAGTTGAAAAAGAAGTTGAAGTTCCCAAAGAAGTTGAAATTCCCAAAGAAGAAAAGGAACCAGTTGAAAAGGAAGTCAAAGAAGTTGAAGTTCCCCAAAAAGTTGAAATTCCCAAAGAAGACAAAGAACCAGTTGAAAAGGAAGTCAAAGAAGTTGAAGTTCCCAAAGAAGTAAAAGAAGTTGAAGTTCCCAAAGAAGTAAAAGAAGTTGAAGTTCCCGAAAAAGTAAAAGAACCAGTTGAAAAGGAAGTCACAGAAGTTGAAGTTCTCAAAGAAGTAAAAGAAGTTGAAGTTCCCAAAGAAGTAAAAGAACAAGTTGAAAAAGAAGTCAAAGAAGTTGAAATCCCAAAAGAAATCAAAGAAGCTGAGCTTCCCAAAGAAGTTGAAATTCCTAAAGAAGAAAAGGAACCAGTTAAAAAGGTAGTCAAAGAAGTTGAAGTTCCCAAAGAAGTTGAAGTTCCCAAAGAAGTTGAAATTCCCAAAGAAGAAAAGATACCAGTTGAAAAGGAAGTCAAAGAAGTTGAAGTTCCCAAAGAAGTTGAAGTTCCCAAAGAAGTTGAAATTCCCAAAGAAGAAAAGATACCAGTTGAAAAGGAAGTCAAAGAAGTTGAAGTTCCCAAAGAAGTTGAAGTTCCCAAAGAAGTTGAAGTTCCCAAAGAAGTTGAAGTTCCCAAAGAAGTTGAAGTTCCCAAAGAAGTTGAAGTTCCCAAAGAAGTTGAAATTCCCAAAGAAGAAAAGGAACCAGTTGAAAAGAAGATCAAAGAAGTTGAAGTTCCCAAAGAAGTAAAAGAAGTTGAAGTTCCCAAAGAAGTAAAAGAAGTTGAAGTTCCCAAAGAAGTAAAAGAAGTTGAAGTTCCCAAAGTAGTAAAAGAACTAGTTGAAAAAGAAGTCAAAGAAGTTGAAATCCCAAAAGAAATCAAAGAAGCTGAGCTTCCCAAAGAAGTAAAGGAACCAGTTGAAAAGGAAGTCAAAGAAATTGAAGTTCCCAAAGAAGAAAAGGAACCAATTGAAAAGGAAGTCAAAGAAGTTGAAGTTCCGAAAGAAGTAAAAGAAGTCGAAGTTCCCAAAGAAGTTGAAATTCCCAAAGAAGAAAAGAAACCAGTTGAAAAGGAAGTCAAAGAAGTTGAAGTTCCCAAAGAAGTAAAAGAAGTCGAAGTTTCCAAAGAAGTTGAAATTCCCAAAGAAGAAAAGAAACCAGTTGAAAAGGAAGTCAAAGAAGTTGAAGTTCCCAAAGAAGAAAAGGAACCAGTTGAAAAGGAAGTCAAAAAACTTGAAGTTCCCAAAGAAGTAAAAGAAGTCGAAGTTCCCAAAGAAGTTGAAATTCCCAAAGAAGAAAAGAAACCAGTTGAAAAAGAAGTCAAAGAAGTTGAACTTCCCAAAGAAGAAAAGGAACCAGTTGAAAAGGAAGTCAAAAAAGTTGAAGTTCCCAAAGAAGTAAAAGAAGTTGAAGTTCCCAAAGAAATCGAAGTTCCCAAAGAAGTTGAAATTTCCAAAGAAGAAAAGGAACCAGTTGAAAAGGAAGTCAAAGAAGTTGAAGTTCCCAAAGAAGAAAAGAAACCAGTTGAAAAAGAAGTCAAAGAAGCTGAAGTTCCCAAAGAAGAAAAGAAACCAGTTGAAAAAGAAGTCAAAGAAGTTGAAGTTCCCAAAGAAGAAAGGAAACCAGTTGAAAAAGAAGTCAAAGAAGTTGAAGTTCCCAAAGAAGTAAAAGAAGCTGAAGTTCCCAAAGAAGTTGAAGTTCCCAAAGAAGTTGAAATTCCCAAAGAAGAAAAGAAACCAGTTGAAAAGGAAGTCAAAGAAGTTGAAGTTCCCAAAGAAGAAAAGGAAGTCAAAAAAGTTGAAGTTCCCAAAGAAGTAAAAGAAGTTGAAGTTCCCAAAGAAGTCGAAGTTCCCAAAGAAGTTGAAATTTCCAAAGAAGAAAAGAAACCAGTTGAAAAAGAAGTCAAAGAAGTTGAAGTTCCCAAAGAAGTAAAAGAAGCTGAAGTTCCCAAAGAAGTTGAAGTTCCCAAAGAAGTTGAAATTCCCAAAGAAGAAAAGAAACCAGTTGAAAAGGAAGTCAAAGAAGTTGAAGTTCCCAAAGAAGAAAAGGAAGTCAAAAAAGTTGAAGTTCCCAAAGAAGTAAAAGAAGTTGAAGTTCCCAAAGAAGTCGAAGTTCCCAAAGAAGTTGAAATTTCCAAAGAAGAAAAGAAACCAGTTGAAAAAGAAGTCAAAGAAGCTGAAGTTCCCAAAGAAGAAAAGAAACCAGTTGAAAAAGAAGTCAAAGAAGTTGAAGTTCCCAAAGAAGAAAAGAAACCAGTTGAAAAAGAAGTCAAAGAAGTTGAAGTTCCCAAAGAAGTAAAAGAAGTTGAAGTTCCCAAAGAAGTTGAAGTTCCCAAAGAAGTTGAAATTCCCAAAGAAGAAAAGAAACCAGTTGAAAAGGAAGTCAAAGAAGTTGAAGTTCCCAAAGAAGTAAAAGAAGTTGAAGTTCCCAAAGAAGTCGAAGTTCCCAAAGAAGTTGAAATTTCCAAAGAAGAAAAGAAACCAGTTGAAAAAGAAGTCAAAGAAGTTGAAGTTCCCAAAGAAGTAAAAGAAGCTGAAGTTCCCAAAGAAGTTGAAGTTCCCAAAGAAGAAAAGGAATCAGTTGAAAAGGAAGTCAAAGAAGTTGAAATTCCCAAAGAACTAAAAGAAGCTGAAGTTCCCAAAGAAGTAAAGGAAGTTGAAGTTCCAAAAGAAGTCGAAATTCCCAAAGTCAAAGAAGCTGAAGTTCTCAAAGAAGTAAAGGAACTTCTTGTGAAAGAAGTCAAAGAAACAGAAGTTCCCGAAGAAGTAAAGAAACTAGTTGAAAAAGAATCCAAAGAAGTAGAAGTTCTCAAAGAAGTTGAAGTTCCCAAAGAAGTAAAGGAACCAACTGAAAAAGAAGTCAAAGTAGTTCAAGTTCCCAAAGAAGTCAAAGAAGTTGAAATTCCCAAAGAAATCAAAGAAGTTGAAGTTCCCAAAGAAGTCAAAGAAGTTGAAATTCCCAAAGAAGCTGAAGTTCCCAAAGAAGTCAAAGAAGTTGAAATTCCCAAAGAAATCAAAGAAGATGAAGTTCCCAGAGAAGTCGAAGTTCCCAAAGAAGTAAAGGAACTAACTGAAAAAGAAGACAAAGAAATCGAAGTTCCCAAAGAAGTAAAGGAACCAGTTGCTACAGAATTAAAAGAAGTTGAAGTTCCCAAAGAAGTCAAAGAAGATGAAGTTCCCAAAGTAGTCGAAGTTCCCAAAGAAGTAGAGGAACCAGTTGCAAAAGAAGTTGAAGTTCCCAAAGAAGTAAAGAAACCAGTTGAAAAAGAAGTCAAAGAAATCGAAGTTGTAGAAGAAGTCAAAGAAGTTGAAGCTCCCAAAGAAGTCAAAGAAGTTGAAGTTCCCAAAGAAGTAAAGGAACCAGTTGAAAAAGAAGTCAAAGAAGTAGAAGTTCCCAAAGAAGTCAAGGAACCAGTTGAGAAAGAAGTCAAAGAAGTAGAAGTTCCCAAAGAAGTCAAGGAACCAGTTGAGAAAGAAGTCAAAAAAGTAGAAGTTCCCAAAGAAGTCAAAAAAGTTGAAGTTTCCAAAGAAGTAAAGGAACCAATTGAAAAAGAATTCAAAGAAGTCGAAGTTCCCAAAGAAGTTAAAGAAGTTGAAGTTCCCAAAGAAAGTAAAGAACCAGTGGAAAAAGAAGCCAAAGAAGTTGGAGTTCCTAAAGTAGTTGAAGTTCCTGAAGAAATTAAAGAAGTTAAAGTTTCCAAAGAAGTAAAGAAACCAGTTGAAAAAGAAGTTGAAGTTTCCAAAGAAGTCAAAGAAGTTGAAGTTCCAAAAGAAGTCAAAGAAGTTGAACTTGATAAAAAAGTAAAGGAACCAATTGAAAAAGAAGCCAAAGAAGTTGAAGTTCCCAAAGAAGTCAAAGAAGCTGAAGTTTCAAAAGAAGTCAAAGAAGTTGAAGTTCCCAAAGAAGTCAAAGAAGATGAAGTTCCTAAAGAAGTAAAGGAACCAGTTGAAAAAGAAGTCAAAGAAGTAGAAGTTCCCAAAGAAGTCAAAGAAATTGAAGTTCCCAAAGAAGTAAAGGTACCACTTGAAAAAGAAGTTAAAGAAGCTGAAGTTCCCAAAGAAATTAAAGAGGTTGAGGTTCCCAAAGAAGTCAAAGAAGATGAAGTTCCAAAAGAAGTAAAAGAAGTTGAACTTCCTGGAGAAGTAAAGGAACCAATTGTAAAAGAAGTCAAGGAAGTAGAAGTTCCCAAAGAAGTCAAGGAAGTAGAAGTTCCCAAAGAAGTAAAGGAACCAGTTGAAAAAGAAGTCAAAGAAGTTGAACTTACCAAAGAAGTCAAAGAAGCTGAAGTTTCTAAAGAAGTTGTAGTTCTCAAAGAAACCGAAGTTTCCAAAGAAATCAAAGAAATTGAAGTTCCAAAAGAAGTAAAGGAACCAGTTGTAAAAGAAATCAAAGAAGATGAAGTTCCTAAAGAAGTTGTACTTCCCAAAGAAGTTGACGTTCCCAAAGAAGTCAGAGAAGATGAAGTTCCCAAAGAAGTTGCAGTTCCCAAAGAAGCTGCAGTTCCCAAAGAAGCTGCAGTTCCCAAAGAAGTCAAAGAAACTGAAGTTCCCAAACAAGAAGAGGAACCAACTGAAAAAGAAGTCAAAGAAATAGAAGTTCCCAAACAAGTTCCGAAAGAAATCAAAGAAGCTGAAATTCCCAAAGAAGTAAAGGAACCAGTTGAAAAAGAAGTCAAAGAAGTGGAAGTTTCCAAAGAAGTAAAAGAAGTTGAAGTTCCCACAGAAGTAAAGGAAGTTCCAGTTCCAAAAGAAGTCGAAGTTACCAAAGTCGAAGAAGCTGAAGTTCTCAAAGAAGTCGAAGTTCCCAAAGAAGTAAAAGAAGATGAAGTTCCCAAAGAAGTAAAAGAAGTCGAAGTTCCCAAAGAAGTAAAGGAACCTGTTGGAAAAGAAGTCAAAGAAGTTGAAGTTCCTAAAGAAGTTGCCAAAGAAGTCAAAGAAGTTGAAGTTCCTAAAGAAGTTGCCAAAGAAGTCAAAGATGTTGAAGTTCCCAAAGAAGCTGAAGTTCCCAA
The DNA here is from genome assembly GCF_038502225.1 of Cherax quadricarinatus. Classification (NCBI taxonomy): domain Eukaryota; kingdom Metazoa; phylum Arthropoda; class Malacostraca; order Decapoda; family Parastacidae; genus Cherax; species Cherax quadricarinatus. The sequence goes on along the minus strand of NC_091360.1, from coordinate 1,741,527 downwards.
AGAAGTAAAGGAACCAACTAAAGAAGAAGTCAAAGAAGTTGAAGTTCCCAAAGAAGTAAAGGAACCAACTAAAGAAGAAGTCAAAGAAGTTGAAGTTCTCAAAAAAGTAAAGGAACCAGTTGAAAAAGAAGTCAAAGAAATTGAAGTTCTCAAAGAAGAAAAGGAACCAGTTGAAAAAGAAGTCAAAGAAGTTGAACTCCCCAAAGAAGCAAAGGAACCAGTTCAAAAAGAAGTTGAAGTTCCCAAAGAAATAAAGGAGCCAGTTGAAAAAGAAATTGAAGTTCCTGAAGAAGTTAAAGAACCAGTTGAAAAAGAAGTGAAAGTCATAGAAGCTCCCAAAGAAGTTAAAGAAACAGTTGAAAAAGAAGTTGAAGTTCCCAAAGAACTAAAAGTGCTAGTTGAAAAAGAAGTCAAAGAAGATGAAGCAGTCAAAGAAATAAAGAAACCAGTTGAGAAAGAAGTCAAAGAAGTTGAAGTCACCAAAGAAGTCAAAGAAACTGTTGAAAAAGAAGTGAAAGAAGTTGAAGTTCATAAAGAAGTTAGAGAACCTATTGAAATATTGCCTAAATCACCAAAAGAGGAAGAATTAAAGGTAATTGTAACCGAGGAATTAATAGAAAAAGTGGAAATTGCTAAGGATGATAGTAAAACATTGATTGCTGAAACAGAGAAACTCATAAAGCGAACAGAAATTATTGAAGAAATTGAAGAAAGAATACGATTAGGTTGGACAATGGAGGAAATAATTGAATATATTGAAATTCAAGAAAGCAGAAGAGGAAAGATATTAGGATGGACCAGAGAAGAAATCATTGAATATATTGTAATAAAAGAAAGAGAATTTGCTGAAGAAGAAATCAAGAAAGCAGATGAGTTAAAGACAGAGGAAATGGGCAAAATTACCCGAGAAATCACCGAGAGAGTTCTTGAACCTGAGGTTCTCAAATACAAATTACCCACCAGAGAGAGAGAAACAGATGAACTGGAAGAGGAGACAGTAGAGGTCACTAAGACTCTGGTAACAGAAATTGAGACACTTGTCAAACGTACAGAAATTATTGAAGAAATTGAAGAAAGGATTCGACTAGGGTGGACAAGAGAGGAGATAATTGAATACATTGAAATTCAAGAAAGTAGAAGAGGAAGAATCCTGGGATGGACGAGAGAAGAAATTATTGAATACATTGTAACATACGAAAGGAAATTGAAAGAGGAAGAGAAAGTGAGAGAGGAAGAGGAGAAAGTGACCGAGAAAGAAGTAAAGGTACTAGAAGTTACACCAGAAGACAAAGAAGTAAAAGAAGTTACTCCAGAAGCAAAAGAAGTTACTCCAGAAGTAAAGGAAGTTACTCCAGAAGTAAAAGAAGTTACTCCAGAAGTAAAAGAAGTTACTCCAGAAGTAAAAGAAGTTACTCTAGAAGTAAAAGAAGTTACTCCAGAAGTAAAAGAAGTTACTCCAAAAGTAAAAGAAGTGAAGGCAGTTACACCAGAAGAAAAAGAAGTAAAGGAAGAAGTCACACCAGAAAAAGAAGATGAGAAAATGAGACCTACACCAGAAGAAAAAGAAGAACTGAAATTAAAGATTACGCCAGAAAAAGAAGTAAAGGAAGAAGTTACACCTGAGAAAGAAGTACCCAAAGAAGTTACACCAGAAAAAGTAGTGAAAGAAGTTACACCAGTAAAAGAAGAGGCCAAAGAAGTTACACCAGAAAAAGAAGTAGCCAAAGAAGTTACACCAGAAAAGGAAGTTGTGAAAGAAGTTACACCAGAAAAAGAAATAGTGAAAGAAGTAACACCTGAAAAAGAAGTTGTGAAAGAAGTAACACCTGAAAAAGAAGTTGTGAAAGAAGTAACACCTGAAAAAGAAGTAGCCAAAGAAGTTACACCAGAAAAAGAAGTTGTGAAAGAAGTTACACCAGAAAAAGAAGTAGCCAAAGAAGTTACACCAGAAAAAGAAGTAGCCAAAGAAGTTTCTCCAGAAAAAGAAGTTGTGAAAGAAGTTACACCAGAAAAAGAAGTAGCCAAAGAAGTTACACCAGAAAAAGAAGTAGCCAAAGAAGTTTCTCCAGAAAAAGAAGTTGTGAAAGAAGTTACACCAGAAAAAGAAGTAGCCAAAGAAGTTACACCAGAAAAAGAAGTAGCCAAAGAAGTTTCTCCAGAAAAAGAAGTTGTGAAAGAAGTTACACCAGAAAAAGAAGTAATCAAAGAAGTTGCACCAGAAAAAGAAGTTGTGAAAGAAGTTACACCAGAAAAAGAAGTTGTGAAAGAAGTTACACCAGAAAAAGAAGTTGTGAAAGAAGTTATACCAGAAAAAGAAGTTGTGAAAGAAATTACACAAGAAAAACAAGTTGTGAAAGAAGTTACACCAGAAAAAGAAGTTGCGAAAGAAGTTACACCAGAAAAAGAAGTTATGAAAGAAGTTACACCAGAAAAGGAAGTTGCGAAAGAAGTTACACCAGAAAAAGAAGTTGTGAAAGAAGTTTCCCCAGAAAAAGAAGTAGCCAAAGAAGTTACACCAGAAAAAGAAGTTGTGAAAGAAGTTACACCAGAAAAAGAAGTTGTGAAAGAAGTTTCCCCAGAAAAAGAAGTAGCCAAAGAAGTTACACCGGAAAAAGAAGTTGTGAAAGAAGTTACACCAGAAAAAGTTGTGAAAGAAGTTACACCAGAAAAAGTTGTGAAAGAAGTTACACCAGAAGAAGAAGTTGTGAAAGAAGTTACACCAGAAAAAGAAGTAGCCAAAGAAGTTTCCCCAGAAAAAGAAGTAGCCAAAGAAGTTACACCAGAAAAAGAAGTTGTGAAAGAAGTTTCCCCAGAAAAAGAAGTAGCCAAAGAAGTTTCCCCAGAAAAAGAAGTAGCCAAAGAAGTTACACCAGAAAAAGAAGTTGTGAAAGAAGTTTCCCCAGAAAAAGAAGTAGCCAAAGAAGTTACACCAGAAAAAGAAGTAGCCAAAGAAGTTACTCCAGAAAAAGAAGTTGTGAAAGAAATTACACCAAAAAAAGAAGTTGTGAAAGAAGTTACACCAGAAAAAGAAGTTGTGAAAGAAGTTACACCAGAAAAAGAAGTTATGAAAGAAGTTACACCAGAAAAAGAAGTTGTGAAAGAAGTTACACCAGAAAAGGAAGTTGTGAAAGAAGTAACACCTGAAAAAGTTGTGAAAGAAGTTACACCAGAAAAAGAAGTTGTGAAAGAAGTTTCCCCAGAAAAAGAAGTAGCCAAAGAAGTTTCCCCAGAAAAAGAAGTAACCAAAGAAGTTACACCAGAAAAAGAAGTTGTGAAAGAAGTTACACCAGAAAAAGAAGTTGTGAAAGAAGTTTCCCCAGAAAAAGAAGTAGCCAAAGAAGTTACACCAGAAAAAGATGTTGTGAAAGAAATTACACCAGAAAAAGAAGTTGTGAAAGAAGTTACACCAGAAAAAGAAGTTGTGAAAGAAGTTACACCAGAAAAAGTAGCCAAAGAAGTTACACCAGAAAAAGAAGTAGCCAAAGAAGTTACTCCAGAAAAAGAAGTAGCCAAAGAAGTTACTCCAGAAAAAGAAGTTGTGAAAGAAGTTACACCTGAAAAAGAAGTTGTAAAAGAAGTTACACCAGAAAAAGAAGTAGCTAAAGAAGTTACTCCAGAAAAAGAAGTTGTGAAAGAAGTTACACCTGAAAAAGAAGTTGTAAAAGAAGTTACACCAGAAAAAGAAGTAGCCAAAGAAGTTACTCCAGAAAAAGAAGTTGTGAAAGAAGTTACACCTGAAAAAGAAGTTGTAAAAGAAGTTACACCAGAAAAAGAAGTAGCCAAAGAAGTTACTCCAGAAAAAGAAGTTGTGAAAGAAGTTACACCTGAAAAAGAAGTTGTAAAAGAAGTTACACCAGAAAAAGAAGCAGTGAAAGAAGTCTCACCAGAAAAAGAAGCAGTGAAAGAAGTTTCACCTGAAGAAAAAGAAGTCAAGAAGGGTGTAACTGAGTTGATTGCTGTAACGAAGATGATTACAGAAATTTCCGAGGTATATAAAGAAGAGGCAGTGACCGAGGTACACAAAGAAGCAGTGACCGAGGTACACAAAGAAGAGGCAGTGACCGAAGCCTTAACTGTCGACGTAACAGGAGAGACAGTGGACACTATTCTCTCTTTATCACCCAAAAGTGACATCTCAGTTAGTGCCAAGAGTGATGTCAGCACCAGAGACATCGCCGAAGTTCCACGTGACATTACGAAAGAGATCGAGGAAGTGGTGGAAGTGGAAAGAAAGAAACTCGTGCTTCAGATTAGTACTGTAAGTGTTACAGACGTTCTTGACAAAGATGAGAAAGTTGTTGTATCCCCTAGTGACTTAAGTATTGGTAGTGAGGTTAGCATTACAGACAAAGAAGGCCTCGTAACTGCAGAAGCTGAACTAACTAAAGCTCCTGAATCTCCAAAGAGCGACATATGTGAGAGCGTGAAGAGCGGTGTGAGTGCTAGAAGCGACATCAGTGAGAGAAAACTAGAAGATAGATCCATAGAACTAGAAGATATTTCTAAGGCATCAGAAGCCGCCCCTGTCTCCCCTAAGAGTGATATTTCAGTCAGTGCCAAGACTGATGTTAGTCAGGCGTCTGAGATAAGTGAGAGGAGAGTAGAAGCCACAAAAGAAATACCTCTTAAGGTCGATATTATCCAAGATTTACCTGTTAGTTTTATAACAGAGGATATTACCGTTAAGGATATTACAGAGGTTACCAAAGAAGTGAAAACAGAGAAGAAATCAGAGGAAGAAGTTTCTCTGTCACCCAAGAGTGACATCTCCGTCAGTGTAAAGAGTGATGTCAGTTCAAAGGAAGCAAAGGAAGATATATCAAAGAAATCGATAGAAGAAGCACCAGTTTCTCCAAAGAGTGACATCTCTGTGAGTGCAAAGAGTGATGTCAGTTCTAAGGAAGTAAAGGAGGACATTCTAACAATTGATGTCACTAAAAAATCTATTGAAGAAGCTCCTATTTCTCCTACGAGTGACATCTCTGTGAGTGCAAAGAGTGATGTTAGCTCAAAGGAAGCAAAGGAAGATATATCAAAGAAATCCACAGAAGAAGCCCCACTTTCTCCAAAGAGTGACATCTCCGTCAGTGCAAGGAGTGACATCTCTGTGAGTGCAAAGAGTGAAGTCAGTGCAAAGGATACTAAAGAGGATATGCTAAAAATTGACATCACTAAAGAACCCAAAGAAGAAATTCCACTTTCTCCAAAGAGTGACATCTCTGTGAGTGCAAAGAGTGACATCAGCTCAAAGAGTGCTAAAGAATCTGTTAGCAAAGTCGAAGAAGTGCCTTTATCACCTAAGAGTGACATTTCTGTTAGCATAAAGAGCGATGTCAGCTCAAAGAAGGAAGAACTTAAAGTAGATGTCAGTAAGAAAGAGCCAGAAGAAGTGCCTGAATCTCCCAAGAGTGACTTAGCTCCAAGTATTAAGAGTGAACCAAGTTCAAAGAAATCTGTCGATGAAGCTCCCTTGTCTCCTAAGAGTGACATCTCTGTCAGTGCAAAGAGTGACGTCTCTGTCAGTGCAAAGAGTGATGTCAGTTCTAAAGAAGTTAAAGAGGACATCCTAACAATTGACATCACTAAAAAACCTACTGAAGAGGCACCAGCTTCTCCTAAGAGTGACATCTCTGTGAGTGCAAAGAGTGACATCTCTGTCAGTGCAAAGAGTGAAGTCAGTTCAAAGGAGGCCAAAGAAGGCATTCTTGAAGCTGATGTCACTAAAAAACCATCTGTAGAAGAACCAGTTTCACCTAAGAGTGACATCTCTGTTAGTGCCAAGAGCGACGTCAGTTCAAAGGAGGCTAAAGAAGGCTTGCTGATAATTGATGTTACAGAAAAACCAACCGAAGAAGCACCAGTTTCTCCGATCAGTGACATCTCGATCAGTGCAAAGAGTGACATCTCCGTCAGTGCGAAGAGTGATGTTAGTTCAAAGGAAGCAAAGAAATCAGCAGAAGAGGCTCCACTTTCCCCTAAAAGTGACATCTCTGTTAGTGCCAAGAGCGATGTCAGCTCTAAGGAGGCCAAAGAAGGTTTACTAATAATTGATGTCACAGAAAAACCAACTGAAGAAGCCACACTTTCTCCTAAGAGTGACATCTCTGTGAGTGCAAAGAGTGATATCAGCTCTAAGGAAGTAAAGGAAGACATCATAACAATTGATGTAACTAAAAAATCTCTTGAAGAAGCTCCAGTTTCTCCAAAGAGTGACATCTCTGTAAGTGCAAAGAGTGACATCTCTGTCAGTGCAAAGAGTGATGTCAGCTCAAAAGAAGCAAAGGAAGATATATCAAAGAAATCCACAGAAGAAGCCCCACTTTCTCCAAAGAGTGACATCTCCATCAGTGCAAAGAGTGACATCTCTGTGAGTGCAAAGAGTGAAGTCAGTGCAAAGGATACTAAAGAGGATATGCTAAAAATTGACATCACTAAAGAACCCAAAGAAGAAATTCCACTTTCTCCAAAGAGTGACATCTCTGTGAGTGCGAAGAGTGACATCAGCTCAAAGAGTGCTAAAGAATCTGTCAGCAAAGTCGAAGAAGTGCCTTTATCACCTAAGAGTGACATTTCTGTTAGCATAAAGAGCGATGTCAGCTCAAAGAAGGAAGAACTTAAAGTAGATGTCAGTAAGAAAGAGCCAGAAGAAGTGCCTGAATCTCCCAAGAGTGACTTAGCTCCAAGTATTAAGAGTGAACCAAGTTCAAAGAAATCTGTCGATGAAGCTCCCTTGTCTCCTAAGAGTGACATCTCTGTCAGTGCAAAGAGTGATGTCTCTGTCAGTGCAAAGAGTGAAGTCAGTTCAAAGGAAGCAAAGGAAGATATATCAAAGAAATCGATAGAAGAGGCCCCAATTTCTCCTACGAGTGACGTCTCTGTGAGTGCAAAGAGTGATGTCAGTTCTAAAGAAGCTAAGGAGGACATCCTAACAATTGACATCACTAAAGTACCTACTGAAGAAGCACCAGTTTCTCCTAAGAGTGACATCTCTGTGAGTGCAAAGAGTGATGTTAGTTCAAAGGAAGCAAAGAAATCAGAAGAAGCCCCACTTTCTCCAAGGAGTGACATCTCTGTGAGTGCAAAGAGTGATGTCAGTTCTAAGGAAGCAAAGGAAGATCTATCAAAGAAATCGATGGAAGAGGCCCCAGTTTCTCCTAGGAGTGACATCTCTGTGAGTGTAAAGAGTGATGTCAGTTCTAAGGAAGCGAAGAAATCAGAAGAAGCCCCACTTTCTCCAAGGAGTGACATCTCTGTGAGTGCAAAGAGTGATGTCAGTTCTAAGGAAGCAAAGGAAGATCTGTCAAAGAAATCGATGGAAGAGGCCCCAGTTTCTCCTAGGAGTGACATCTCTGTGAGTGCAAAGAGTGATGTCAGTTCTAAGGAAGCGAAGAAATCAGAAGAAGCCCCACTTTCTCCAAGGAGTGACATCTCTGTGAGCGCAAAGAGTGATGTCAGTTCTAAGGAAGCAAAGGAAGATCTATCAAAGAAATCGATGGAAGAGGCCCCAGTTTCTCCTAGGAGTGACATCTCTGTGAGTGCAAAGAGTGATGTCAGTTCTAAAGAAGCGAAGAAATCAGAAGAAGCCCCACTTTCTCCAAGGAGTGACATCTCTGTGAGTGCAAAGAGTGATGTCAGTTCAAAGGAAATCAAGGATCAAATTCCTGTACTGGAGAAGCCACTGGAACGCATGGTATCTCCAGGTAGTTATGTCTCCGTCAGTATGAGAAGTCACATTGTTCGTGCAGATTTCATGGAAACTTTAACTATTGATGTCCCAAAAGAACCTGTTGAAGCAGTGAGCCTCTCTCCAAAGAGTGATGTTTCCACTAGTATAAGTGATATCAGCTCTAAGGAACCTCAAGAGGGTATCTTGAAGATTGATGTATCTAAGAAAACACTGGAAGAAGTCCCTGTCTCTCCCAAGAGTGATGTCTCTGTTAGCATTAAGAGTGACATTAGCTCGAAGAGTAAAGCCGAAGAGGCCCTTGTTTCTCCACGAAGTGATGTTTCTATCAGCGTGAAGAGTGATGTGAGTTCAGTAAGCATTAAGAAGGAAGAACTTGCAATAGACATTACCAAGGAAAAAGTACCAAAATCTCCAGAGAGTGACGTTGCATCTAGTGTCAAGAGTGAGCCTAGCTCGAAGGATGTCTCTAAGAAATTACCCGAGGAAGCTCCTACATCTCCTAAGAGCGATATTTCTGTTAGTGAGAAGAGTGAAATTAGCAGAAAGAGTGATATAAGCCGGAAGAGTGATGTAAGTGCAAAGAGTGATGTCGCTCCCAAAGTAGATATTACTTCAGAAAAAGAAGAAGAGCCAAGAACCTACCCAGAATCAAGAGTTGTGGAAGAGCCTGTTTACAGAATCCTAAAGGAAGAACGAGCTGAGCTTGTTACGGTCTCTCCCGACACAACTCCTGGCTCAACACCTCTCTCACCTACTGCTCGTGAGATAGGCTTAGCTGGAATCTCTCTTGTGTCAACACTACAGAAAGATCAACTGGATCTCATGACATCCTCTATTTATGAGGAATCTACGTCCACTCTTAAATCAGCACCTGAGGATATGCCTGATGTCAGCCAGTCCAAGGAGCTTGAACCTGAAAGAGATATGATGACTACGTCTGTGCACAGAGAATATGATGCAATGACGACTTCCATTTATGAACCAAGCCAAGATATTATGATGTCTTCCATGTACGGAGATGATTTTGCTTTGCACGAAGAGCACATTACAACCTCCGAGGAGGAATCAACTACTGTGGCCTTTACTAGAGTTAAGAAAACCGAAGATATTATGTCAACTTCTGTGTATGGCAGCCTTGATGATCGGGAATATGATGAAAGCATTTTGAAGTCTGTTGATGATATGACATCTCCTCGCAGTGTTACATTTGGAAAGACCCTTGAGGTGGCTGTTGACGATAGTGAACCACCGCGAGTGTCAGAACCAGATATCGAGAGCTATCCTCCAATTTCCCCCCGAAGTGATCTCTCCTCTGGAGTGTATCACATGACTTCCATTTCTCCTCGTAGCGATGGGTATGAAGCTGAGTTAAGTGGTCAGTTTGAGGAACGTGATGATGACCAGGCGCCATCGTCTCCCCGTTCAGACATCTCGTCGATATCAGATATCGTTCGCAGGGAACAGAAACAGTCCATAATGGACAAGATAGTGAAGGAGACGACAATGATTCATCGAGAAGTCCTAGACAGTGGTCGCTCTGTTTCACCCAAGAGTGACACCACTGTGAGTGACGTTGCAGCGAAGGATGGCCTCGATTCTCTTGAGTCCTTCAAGCTACAACCAGTCTTAGGCATTGACAAAGAAGCTGACGAAGGAAAGCCACTTTCTCCACGAAGTGACATCTCTGGAAAAGATTCTGCCTTTGATGAGAGAGACAAACTCTCTAGCCTTGAAAGTCAAATACTGTCTTCTCTACCAAGTGAAACCAAAGTAACCGAATTTGAAGTATCTAAATATTCAGCTGTATCTGAGGAAATCCGCAAGTCAGAAATTAGTGAAATTGTTCATGAAAAATCCTCCGTAACAGAAACGAGATTGTTGAAAGAAATATCAACCGAAGACAAAACTATAAAAGTGTCTGAAACTGTTAGTGAAAGCACAAAGGGTGACAGCACTACGGTGATGTCAGGATTATTGACTAGTGTAGTTAGTACATTTGATAGCACAAAAACCATCATTGACGTATCAAAAGATTTGTACCGAAGCACAAAGACAGAAACCACTGACGAAACCATTACTAAAGCACCTAAGGAGCCCTCAAAACCGACAGCTGAAATAACGCCAGAGGAAGAGAGCTCCCTAAGCTTTAGGAAGGAACAAATTACACACACTGAAACCCAGGACGCAATAATGATTTCTCCAAAGAGCGATATTTCGGCAAGCTCGAAAAGTGATGTGACTTCTATTGATGCTAAAGAATTACCAAAGGATCCATCATTGCGAGAAGAAGAACCAAAGCCAGCAACAGAATCGTCGGAAAGTGAAATGTCAGAAGAGATTTTCAAGGAAGAATTACGGGAAACGACAAAACTTCTTACAGAGACTATTGGAGTGAAAGATGTAGTTGAGGGAATCAAGACGGCTGTGACAACACATGAGGAATCAACTATTATAAAGACTTCTTTCCAAGATTTCAAAGAAACTGCATCTCCACCTCCCTCACCTGAAAAGTCCTCCATTAAAACCGACCTTTCACCTTCCTCTACCGTTTCATCGCTCCACGAAAGTGGAATTGAAGCTGCGAAGGAAGAGAGCGTAAGTGCAGAGCCTGTTGAGCCTTCACCCGTGACAGAAAAAGATTCACTCAAGCATATTCATACCTCATCTGTATATGATTCATCATTAACCACATCTAGCATTACCACTACATCTGTCACAGAGAAGATATCTTCGACAGTGAAACCTGTACTAGTCTCTCCTGACGAAGTCAAAATGCCTGATGTTCCCAAAGTCAAGCCAGGTGATATTGATGAAGGGAAACCATCAGATGATCAGACATCTCCACATCCACCCTCCTCTTCCTCCTCCTCCTCCTATGGTGTTGAGGGTATTGTGAAAGAGGTTAAGGAGACCAAGGACGTAATACAAGCTACCTCAGTCATCATTGCTGAGAAGCTTGCTGCTGAAGTGGGGGAACTTACTTCAAGCAAGACACAAACTACAACCTCCGAGCATGTGTCCACCGAAGAGTACAAGTCTGTCACTGCCATTACTGATAAGTCTAGTTCTGTTAAGAAATCTATAGTAGAATCTACACAGGAAACCCACATTATGGATAGCGAGGAAGTTAGTACAATTGACACATACCAAGAACCTACAACTGTTACTAGGACTATTATTAGACGAGTCATCATTGATGGGGAACCTGATGAACAGGTTGAGACGTTCGAAGAGCCTTCTGATTCTCAGATAATTACTAAAAGAATTGTTAAGCGAACTGTAGTCAGCGGTGGTGAGCCAACTGAAACAGTTGAAACATATGAAGAACCAGTTGAAGGAGAAACTGTTACAAGAACTATTGTAAGGAAAGTGACTGTTGAAGGTGAACCAGTAGAAACCGTTGAAAGATTCGAGGAACCTTCAACAGAAGGAACAATTACAAAGAGAACTATTATTAGAAGAGTGATTGTTGATGGAGAACCAACAGAAACTGTGGAAACTATTGAAGAACCTTCTGTTTCTCCAACTGTTACTAGGAGAACTATTAGGCGAACCATCGTCAGTGGTGAACCAACAGAGACTGTTGAATCGTACGAAGAACCTCTTGAAAGAGAAACTGTTAAGAGAACCATAATAAGGCGAGTCATTGTCGATGGAGTACCAACAGAGACTGTAGAAACAGTTGAAGAACCCGAGTCTCCAACTGTTGCTACAAGAACTGTTAGGCGAACCGTCGTCAGCGGCGAACCAACAGAGACTGTTGAATCATACGAAGAACCTCTTGAAAGAGAAACTGTTAAGAGAACCATAATAAGGCGAGTCATTGTCGATGGAGTACCAACAGAGACTGTAGAAACAGTTGAAGAACCCGAGTCTCCAACTGTTGCTACAAGAACTGTTAGGCGAACCGTCGTCAGCGGCGAACCAACAGAGACTGTTGAATCATACGAAGAACCTCTTGAAAGAGAAACTGTTAAGAGAACCATAATAAGGCGAGTTATTGTCGATGGAGTACCAACAGAGACTGTAGAAACAGTTGAAGAACCCGAGTCTCCAACTGTTACTACAAGAACTGTTAGGCGAACCATCGTCAGTGGCGAACCATTAACTGAAGAAACTGAATCATTCGAAGAACCACTGGAAAGGGAAACTGTTAAGAGAACCATAATAAGGCGAGTCATTGTCGATGGAGTTCCAACAGAGACTGTAGAGACAGTTGAAGAACCCGAGTCTCCAACTGTTACTACAAGAACTGTTAGGCGAACCGTCGTCAGCGGCGAACCAACAGAGACTGTTGAATCATACGAAGAACCTCTTGAAAGAGAAACTGTTAAGAGAACCATAATAAGGCGAGTCATTGTCGATGGAGTACCAATGGAGACTGTAGAAACGGATGAAGAACCCGAGTCTCCAACTGTTACTACAAGAACTGTTAGGCGAACCATCGTCAGTGGCGAACCAACAGAGACTGATGAATCATTCGACGAACCCGTAGAAGGGGAAACTATTAAGAGAACTATCCTTAGGCGAGTTATTGTCGATGGAGTACCAATGGAGACTGTAGAAACAGATGAGGAACCTGAGTCTCCGACTGTTACTACAAGAACTGTTAGACGAACCATCGTCAGTGGCGAACCAGGTGAAGCACTTGAATCATACGAAGAACCCTTGGAAGGGGAAACTATTAGAAGAACTATTATTAGGCGTGTCATTATTGATGGGGTTCCAACAGAGACTGTGGAAACGGTAGAAGAACCTGTTTCCCCATCTGTTACTACAAAAACTGTTAGGCGAACCATCGTTAGTGAAGAACCAAGTGAGACAGTTGAAACATACGGAGAAACTTCAGAGGAGGAAACTGTTACAAGAACTATTGTAAGGAAAGTGACTGTTGAAGGTGAACCAGGAAAAACTGTTGAAAGCTTCGAGGAACCTTCAACAGAAGGAACAGTTACAAAGAGAACTGTTATTAGAAGAGTGATTGTTGATGGAGAACCAACAGAAACTGTAGAAACTATTGAGGAACCTTCTGTTTCTCCAACTGTTACTACGAGAACCGTTAAGCGAACCATCGTCAGCGGTGAACCAACAGAGACTGTTGAATCATATGAAGAACCTCTTGAAAGGGAAACTGTTAAGAGAACCATTATTAGGCGAGTCATTGTCGACGGAGTACCAACAGAGACTGTAGAAACAGTTGAAGAACCTGGTTCTCCATCTGTTACTACAAGAACTGTTAGGCGAACCATCGTCAGTGGCGAACCAACAGAGACTGTTGAATCATACGAAGGAGCCATGGAAGGTGAAACTATCACAAAAACAATAATCAGGAAAACAACACTTGAAGGTGAACCAAGAGAAATAAGTGAAAGTCTTGACGAACCGACTGACGAGACCATTACAAAGAGAACGATTGTTAGAAGAACTATTGTTGATGGTGAGTCCAAGGAAAGTGTTGAGTCAGTGGAAGAACCTGTAGAGTATGTAACTACGAAAACAGTTAAGCATTCGCTTGTCAGTGGTATTGAACCAACAGAGAAAGTTGAAACCTATGAGGATCCTACCACAGGTGAAACTGTGACAAGAACCATAATTAGAAGGACCATTATTGAAGGTGAACCAAGAGAAACAGAAGAGACGACTAAAGAGCCTTCTGACTCTCATACTTATACAACAAGAACTGTCAAGCGTATCATCGTGAGTGGTGGTGAACCAACACAGCCAGATGAGTCTTTGGAAGAGAAACCTTCAGGTGAGACACTTACCAGGAGAACAATTATCCGAAGAACCATTGTCGATGGAGAACCAACAGAGACTGTAGAAACTGTGGAAGAACCTTCCGAGACACCATCTTATACTACTAGAACTGTTAGGCGAACCATCATCAGTGGAGGTGAACCAACAGAAACAGTTGAGACTTACGAGGAGCCTTCAGCAGAAGAAACTGTCACAAGAACAACGGTGAGAAGAGTAATAGCTGAGGGTGAACCAAAAGAAACCTTTGAAAGTGAAGAAGCATCCGAGTCAGAAACTGTAACTAGCACAACTACTGTCAAACGATCCATTGTCAGCGGTGGCGAGCGAAGAGAGACGTTTGAAACACAAGAGGGTCCCTTAGACAGTGAATTCGTTACAAGAACAATTGTCAGGAGGACAATTGTTGATGGTAAACCCACAGAGACAGTCGAGACCATTAGGGAGCCTGCTGACACTGAAGGCATGACTACAACCACAACAACAACAGTAAAGCGTACTGTCATCGGCAGCGGTGATAAAATGGAGGTGACAAAACTAGGCGAGGAATCATCAGATGATTCTGTAACTACAAGAACCACTATAAAACGAACCTTTATTAGTGGTGGTGAACCCACTGAAACCGTTGAGACACATGGAGCTCCTGTTGATGACGGCTCTGTAACAACTAGCACCAGAATAACAAAGTATGTCACAAGTGAAGGCAAGGCCAAGGAGGCATATGAAGTGTCCTCAGAAGGCACATCACTGAAATCTGTTTCAAGTAGTGCTGTTGAATCCTCTGAGAGGTATCTCATAAAATCTGAAGACTCAAAATCTTCCACGTTCTCATCGACCAAAAAGAAAGTTAGCTCGGAAGAAACAGAGAAATCTACTTTCTCGAAATCCACGGCAGAAATGGTTCAAGAAGATATCAGAAGTTCTAGGGAATCTGTCTCGACAGTTGATGAGCCTATAACTCATGAGGGTCATCGACTTGGAGCTGTCAGGAAGTCATCAACTAGCAGTACTGAAGGCACACCTGGAAGCCCCAGAACGGGTCGAGTTGTAGTAAGAAAGGTTACGACGGTAATTACCAAGTATTATGACGATGGCGAGGAAGTGGAGATGGAAGAACTACCAGGGGAAGAAGTGGTTGAAGTACTTGGTGATCAAATGGTTTCTGAAGATATTCTGCGAAAGATATCAGGATCAGCTTCACAGTCTCCAATCAGCGGCAGGAAGTTCTCAGGCCATAGTATTCCAGGAACTTCAATGGCCTATACAACAACACATTCACTGTGTGGACCCTGGACAAGTGACGAATCGTTGAGTGGCGAGCCAACAGTTGTAACTCGTACCACTCGCACTACAAGAGGCGATAGTGATACAGATGGCTCTGAGGAAATTGTAACTAGCACAGTTACTAGAGTAACACGCCGGTTGATGAGTGATGATGCCTCTGACAAAGACGACAGACCTCGCTCAGCCAGTAGCGACACAAGTGGTCAAGATCCATTCCCACCACCTCAGAAAGGACTCTCTGATGTAAAAGAAGATGTTCCAGTCACAGTTGCCAGTGCTGGAATTCCATCATTTAGTACGCAGTTTGGTGCTACTGGAATGCAGTACCAGGAAGAATACGATGACGAACCTGTGTATGAGTACCATCCACCTGCTGGTGCACAGCAGCTTGAGCAGTTTATGTATGCCGACCAAGAAGGTGACTTTGACAATGGAAATCTTCCATCACGAGCGAGGGAACCATCAGCCTCTGAAGCAGAAGATAAATTAAACAGGAACCAGACCTGGAAAACGTCTATGGCAACCTCAAAGAGCTCAACATCCACCACAGTGACTACCACCACCACTTCAACAGCTAAGGATGCCAAAGATACTTTACAACAATGGGGTAAACCACTTGGGCTCCCATCTCCTGTGCCACTCCCTACTCCTCTTCCACCTTCTGACAGTCCCAAGCCTCCAAGCCCTCGTAAAGAACGAAGGACAAGCAGAAGATCCAAGAGGCTAGGACCACCAATCTACCTTGACCTAGCATATGTGCCTCATGCAGCCAACCCCAACTACACCAACGCAGACTTTTTCAGGAAAGTGCGAGCGAGATACTACGTCTTCTCTGGCATCGACCCTGGCAGGGAGGTGCTCGACGCGCTTCTTGAAGCAAAGATAGAATGGGAAGATAAAGATATGGGTAAGTAGTAAAGTTCCAAAGCAGAGCCTTCTACAACCTTTACCAATTCTTCTTAATTTATGTTCAACAAATCTCTGTCTTGCTATCAAACTTATGTTGATCTATATACACAAACTGGTTTATGACACAATTACTCTAAAACCAACATGATTTCTTATAATTACCTTTAATGTAACAACTCTTTTACCTTATTTCAAACTCATAAAATAAAAACATCAGAGTATAATGTATCTCAACAAATACACACTTAATCTAACAAAGAGCTTGAATAAACCATAATTTGTTTGCTCTTCTGTGTAATCATACATAAAACTCACTACTATACTTATATTTTCGTCTTAAATATTATAATTCAGTGATTCTCAGTGCCCTGATGTAGCATCTTCACAAGTATTCCTAAACAGATGTTTATTATACTCATTTGAACATTTGGAAATAAGCCACATTTGGAAATAAGTCACTTTGTCTAACTTTTTTGGGTTATGCTAAGTTCTTTAACCATATGCTGCTATGTATGGTAATCTATGTAACTGTATATGCGTATGCCTGAATAAATTTACTCATATATTCTACAAAAAAGTTGATATACATCAAACTTTATATGCAATATTTTTATATTATTTTATTTTTAATGTTCCATCAACTTTTGTTACTCAATTACATTCGTGTTTAATATTTTTACATTTTTCTATCACCGTAAATTACATTGTCAAAGTATTTGCAGGTTCTATTGTATTTGTAGACATTTTTTCCAATCTCCCCAGTAAAATTTCATATACATATATATATATATATATATATATATATATATATATATATATATATATATATATATATATATATATATATATATATATATATATATATATATATATATCATTATTTATCTTAGCAACCAGCCTCTCAAGATGCTGCTGGTGTAGGGCTCCACATCCAAGGAACTGGAGCAGTCCTTCTCACTCTCCTTGGCTCAAGCTTGATTACCATCCAGTTCCCAAACACTGTATGATCCATGAACTCACCTAACTGTACTCACCTAATTGTCGTTGCAGGAGTCGAGACTCAGCTCCTGGCCCTGCCTCTTCATTGATCGCTACTAGGTTCTCTCTCACTCTGCTCCCTGAGCTTTGTCATACCTCGTCTTAAAGCCATGTATAGTTCCTGCCTCTACTACATCACTCACTAGACTATTCCACTTCCTGACGACTCTATGACTGAAGAAATACTTCCTAACATCCCTGTGACTCGTCTGAGTCTTCAGCTAATAATTGTGACCCCTTGTTTCTGTGTCCCCTCTCTGGAACATCCTGTTTCTGTCCACCTTATCTATTCCACGCAGTATTTTGTATGTCGTTATCATGTCTTCCATGACCCTCTTTGTCCTTCAGTGTGTGTGTGTGTGTGTGCTTGTTTGTGTGTGTGTGTGCGTGTGTGAGTGTGTGTGTGTGTGTGTGTGTGTGTGTGTGTGTGTGTGTGTGTGTGTGTGTGTGTGCGTGTGTGTGTGTGTGTGTGTATGTGTGTGTGTGCATGTGTGTGTGTGTGTTTGTGTGTGTTTGTGTGTGTGTGTGTGTGTGTGTGTGTGTGTGTGTGTGTGTGTGTGTGTGTGTGTGTGTGTGTGTGTGTGTGTGTGTGTCTTCATACACATACCTGCAAAAGCTTTCATACTTCATAAAATATTGATGAAAAATAATTTCATTACATCCTCTTTACATGTTATAGTTCACTAATCACCGGTCATTCCTCCGGCAGAAGTAACCATCATTCCCACGTATGACACCGACGCCCTGGGATACTGGGTTGCTGCTAACGAGGACGCTCTCATCGCTAACAAGATCGACCTGGCTCCGTCTGCTTCCCGCTGTACTATCAATCTACAGGACCATGAGACCAGCTGCAATGCTTACCGTCTCGAGTTCTGAGCAAGTTGCTCACTACTAAATCTGATAGCTAGGTCAATGTAATTTATCTCTGCTAGTGAATCCAGTCTATATCTACAAGTGAGTCCAGAACGTCTAGATATTCGAGTGAATCCGGAACGACTATATATTTATATATTCGAGTGAATCCGTAAAGTCTACATCTACAAGTGAATCCGGAAAATCAGTATATTCAAGTTAATCTGAAACATCTATAGTTACATGGGTATCAGGAATGACTATAATGCTAGTGAATCCGGACACTTATATTTATAAAGGTTTTTATACGTCTATTTACAAGTGTGTCTGGATATCTATTTGTACAAGTGAGTCTGGGTACATATCTACAAGTGAATCCAAACACCTAAAGTTACAAAGAAATCTAGACTCCAACATCTAGAAGTGATTCTAAACTGCTATATCTACAGATAAATATGCAGTGATTCCTGAGACCTAAAAATATATGTAGTTCTGGACACTGAAAGGAATCTGAACTGCCTATATTTGTAAACTCGAACACGTATCTACAACAGAATGCAGACAAACATACTAACAAGTGAATCCGGACCCTTTAGAGTGAATCTTGAATCTGAATCTTACCCGTTAGTGACTTTAGAAGACCTCTTTCTCCATATATACACATGTGGAGTATCAATCTCTGTTAATAATTCCGTTAAAGCTGCAAATACACCCAGAATATCTACATCTACACGTATTTATTACGTCTACAAGTAACTCAAGAGGATCCATATCTATAGAAAGTATCTTCGGAATGTCAACATCCCGAAGGAACTCCAGAACATCGACGCCCAAGTGTGACTCCGGTGTGTTGGGGTTTCCACTTCAGCACCCGCTTCCCCTGCTGCCTTCCAAGAGAACTTCGAGCTCTTACCAAGCCGTCTGAGTCCCCTACCCTGGTAGTCCTAAATTAGCCCAGCAGAATATTTTTCATTGACTGTCTCGTAGGTATCCCACTGCTTCGTGGGGTGCTGTGTGTAGATTCTACTACAGTCAAGTAGACATTTTTTGAAACATTTGTAGATCCTTGATGGTGGATTTTCTACATTTGCATTCATAAGGATTAATGCTAATTAATGAAAAGGAACTGTTTTTTATGTATTACTCAGTCGTGTAATTATGTCAATAGTCATATATTGATTATATCAATAGTAGTATAAATAGAAAAATATTCCGTTACAAGGAGATTACTGAAGATGGCCTTGTGTTATATACTTATTAGAGTGATCTATGATAGATTACTAACCAGATTTTGACACTTCTGACCAGACCATTTTTAAAACCTCGAATTCCACTAAACTCAGTCACTGAGAATACTAAGTACGGATATGTCTAAGGATATAGTGATCGTCAGTCTATCTGAAAGTGACTTAAGATTGTAAATGAACACTCCTGCGATCGAATAGGGCTCAGCAATATGCATTTTCAACTATTTTACTTAATAGAATTATTCTACTAATTCAGCGTGATAATACTGCAGTTATAGCTAGTCCGTGTTGCTAACATGGCTAGAGGGAGGTTGCTCACTTTGTAAATTATAATGTTACGAAAACTGTCCTTGACAGTAATCAGCTATATAGAATATAAGGCGAATATTAAAAACAAAAAGTTAAAAATGTCTTTGTTATATGTATACTAGTAGTTTATAAAAGCAGGGTGATGAGAGCGAGCCTATTTTTTTTTTTTTTTTAGGCTAGGCTGAATGGTTGAGAAAAAGCAGTATCTTTCTTCCAAGAGATGAGTGTTTGGGAGTAAAGGAGTGAATGAGAAGCTAACGACCTATAAATATATACTGTATATCTTGAAACAAGTCTCTAGCGTCCACACAGTCAGTACTGATCAATTTGACACACAGATTCACATTTTTTCTGTAAGATGGCTCCCGTTGTGACGGAGGTGATAGCATGGGTCCGCTTTGTCAGTCGATAGCAAGAACTGTGACTTATGTTGATGACGAGTACTCTTGTGTTAACAGTGTACTCAAAGCTTTTTCTGTATATGCTAAGTGTTAATTGAGAGTATGAATGTCTTTCGTGATTTCTGACGTAAAGCTTATACACATTTCTTGCTTTTAGTATTATTTTTATTATTTGATGCCATCCGCTCCTTTCAAATACTGTGCATTCCATAAAAAAATCTATAAAAATGAAAAACAAAAGAGAGAGTTTGAAGAGCAGACTGACAGAAGGAGAGCATAACGTGCTCTCTCGTACTGGTGCTAAACTAATAGCCTTGCGAGCTGCAAAGTGCCATGCACAGTCCGCTATGAGGCACTAGGAGCCATGGGGGTGGCTCTGAAGCCCAGGAGCTTGTGTATGACATTTGCTCGTCAAGGGGTTGAGCACGTTGATATGCCTTTCAAGTTCTGCAAGCTTCATTATGACAAATTTTGGGCGTGTAAAACCTTGTTTCGGAGACACTGCTAGGGAATCATCGCGACTTTTTAACAAGTCAATTTTAATGACTTTATATTAATGGTCAAACTGCCAGCAATGCTTGTTCACATGGAGTGATTGACTTCATCATTTAATTGAATGAGTAATTAATCCCCCCTAGAAGTGTCTCTAAAATTGTGGTTATGGCCATGTCCATAGGCACATGCCTCCTCTGGTTACCACAGAAACTTGATGTAAACAGATCTTTAAGATCTTTCTCTGTTCCTTGAAGACAAGTCCTACCAGTGTAGGATCAGTCACTGTCGAAGCCACCCACAGAAACTAATTGCCTGTCATTTCCACGTGCGCCGAAGAGAGAAAAAATATATAAATGCAGGTGTTAGTTTCTGCGGTCTGGTGGTTTATGATAGGGTCAGTGAGAAAAACTTTGTGGTAGAAGCCAGGTTATGTGAACTCTCCAAATGGTCAAATGTTTTATGTGATTGCTTTAGGTGCTTATTGGCAAACCAGACGCATTCTTGTCCCTGAGCTTATTGATTGGGAAACCAAAAAAGCTTCTTGCCCTTTGCTAAGTTAATGCAGAATCTTTGTCCGTTATGGTCAATACCGGGTTGAGTTTGCCACTATGAATGATAAATACAGAGGCTAAATTGTTGCCGTTTCCCGACTGTGTTAAAGAGAGCTCAGATAAACTATTGTATCTTGATCCCTTTGACACAATGTAAGTGTTCTTACATCTCGTCTGAGAACTTGCCTGTTTGTGAATGAGGAACTTGGTATAAGTGGGATTCTTTTTATTATTTATGACATTGTGCCCCTGGGTGATATCCTATATTAGAAGTTAATGAGTGGCGAGTCACTCTTTTCAAATTTAATCTTTAATAAGGTTGAATGAAATGTGATATGATAATCATATATATTTAAGCTGTTATATTACAAGTGGTGGCGTGGACTATTGAAAGAGGATATTAGGAGATTACTAAAACGTGTACAGTGGCTTTTAGTCATTTCTGTCATAACCACCGCTGATCCTGTACCGATTTTCTGTTAACAGTCTTGAAGTAAAGAGCTTTCCGTAGACCCTCGAACGTCAGCATTCCGACCATATCTCTTTTGTCGCTCTCAGCACTATGAGTTTTGCATCTATGACACGGCCACTGCCTCTTCAAATAATTCAGCGTTTCAGGGTCTTCAGTAAAGCTCTTAATATTCCTGATTTCCAGGCTTTATTATATTATATCCAGCCTGTGCACTTTGTCGTGTGTTAAAAGAAAATATATATAAATATATATCTACGACGATATGCGAGGTAACTCTGGCAATTATTTTGTAGAGTTTACTATCTGGCTATATTGTAATGAAAGTCATCCCTATTGAACGATTGCCAATGGTTACCATCGCTGGTGTCGTCCGGGCCATATTTTTGAGGAACTTTCGTCCAGATGCGCAAACGTACCTGTCTAGCAGACGCTGGATTTTTTTGCTATTGAAGCTCGAGTGTTTAAGTCGTCAGGTGATTTTTTTTTCTTCTTCTGTACCAGAGGATACACACCTGAGGAGATAAACACTCACAGCTTCTTGCCAGAAGTCCTGCTGAAACCTGAAAGGTGACGTTGGTGCTTCACGGTCAGCAGTTACAAAGATAGGGCCCCATCATGTAGTTTCCTGCTTAATGCTTCTTGCTCCATGTCCCGTTACCTCTAGTCAAAACAACTAGAAGTCTAGAAAAGAAAAATCATGAACTCTCTGCTGACACCTATTATGTGACTTGTTTGGCTATTTTGGCTCTCGTATAGTTCACTATGGTTCATTTTCACTACTTTGTAAATAGGAAAATAAACCCTATTGTAACTCCATTTTGGGTTCTTAATTGCTGGCCTTGTCACTAATATTACGCATATGTATGGGAAATCCTGTGACATTAAAAGTAGAATAAAACTTTAAGCCTCTTTCTCTTTCCCATAAGTAACACAGGATGATGATGATGATGATGATAATGATTATGATAATGATGATGATAATGATGATGATTATATAAGTAATAATAATATTATTATTATTATTGTTGCAGCTTCTCTTCTGTGAATCCAACATGGCGCTGTATAACCCTTATGGGTTTAGTGCATCCCGATGGAATTGAAGCTAATAATTTCAGAATCTTAACGAAATAAAGTATGTGTTTACCTAGAAATTTAAAAAAGGAACATTATGGTATATTAAAAATATGATGAACTAAAATGTAACAAACGATTCATTAAGAAATATGATAAATCAAATGTTCAAAGGGATGGACCGGTAAGCCAGTGGAAGGCCTCGGTCAGATGACCAAAAGCTCCAGTGGCGGGTCATTATATGACTAAGACCCGCGTCAGGAAACACTTGTCCTGTTTCCTGACAAACCTTACCTAACCTAACCTGATAAATCCAAGTACAGTAATAGTAATACCAGTACCAAGAGAAATAGAGTAAAAACACATAGTATAAAGAGCACAATGTACACAGACGAGGTATCTGGGACCCAGGCCCATCACTTGAACATAAGAGGTACATGGGAGTACACTGGTACACTGGTACATTGGTACACTGGTACATGGGAGTACACTGGTACACTGGTACATGGGAGAACACTGGTACACTGGTACATTGGTACACTGGTACATGGGAGAACACTGGTACACTGGTACATTGGTACACTGGTACATGGGAGTACACTGGTACACTGGTACATGGGAGTACACTGGTACACTGGTACACTGGTACATGGGAGTACACTGGTACACTGGTACATTGGTACACTGGTACATGGGAGTACACTGGTACACTGGTACACTGGTACATGGGAGAACACTGGTACACTGGTACATTGGTACACTGGTACATGGGAGTACACTGGTACACTGGTACACTGGTACATGGGAGTACACTGGTACACTGGTACATTGGTACACTGGTACATGGGAGTACACTGGTACACTGGTACATGGGAGAACACTGGTACACTGGTACATTGGTACACTGGTACGTGGGAGTACACTGGTACACTGGTACATGGGAGAACACTGGAAAGGTAGACTTGGGAGTCCACATCGAGGCTATCTAACCTAACCTGATAAATCCAAGTACAGTAATAGTAATACCAGTACCAAGAGAAATAGAGTAAAAACACATAGTATAAAGAGCACAATGTACACAGACGAGGTATCTGGGACCCAGGCCCATCACTTGAACATAAGAGGTACATGGGAGTACACTGGTACACTGGTACATTGGTACACTGGTACATGGGAGTACACTGGTACACTGGTACATGGGAGAACACTGGTACACTGGTACATTGGTACACTGGTACATGGGAGAACACTGGTACACTGGTACATTGGTACACTGGTACATGGGAGTACACTGGTACACTGGTACATGGGAGTACACTGGTACACTGGTACACTGGTACATGGGAGTACACTGGTACACTGGTACATTGGTACACTGGTACATGGGAGTACACTGGTACACTGGTACACTGGTACATGGGAGAACACTGGTACACTGGTACATTGGTACACTGGTACATGGGAGTACACTGGTACACTGGTACACTGGTACATGGGAGTACACTGGTACACTGGTACATTGGTACACTGGTACATGGGAGTACACTGGTACACTGGTACATGGGAGAACACTGGTACACTGGTACATTGGTACACTGGTACGTGGGAGTACACTGGTACACTGGTACATGGGAGAACACTGGAAAGGTAGACTTGGGAGTCCACATCGAGGCTATCTACTGAGATTTTCTGTTTCTACCCAGATTAAGGATTATTATGTATTATTTAGGTGCACGAGTTAAAGAATGATAAGCCGAAGATTCTCTCCCCACACTCCACTCCCTCATAAACAGACGTGCTGCAGTGACTACCTAACGAACGCATGTGCGATACATCGCAGCTCATACGGGCATATCATGAATGGATAAAGCTATTTTTTCAATGACAGATTTACCCACTAAAGCTGCAATGTTCTGAAAGCTGACATGATAGCTGTACCAAACAGTCACTGAAAGCTACCATGAAAGCAGCATCTAATAATCATTCAAAGCTGCGATGATAGCAGTGTCTAACAGTCACAGAAAACTGTCGTGATAGTATCTGTCAAAGAAAACAGTAGCTAACAGTTAAGCAAAACTAAGGCAAGATTCAGTATCTCTGGCATACGAAATTATAATAACACACCATACCCCCGGCCGGGATTGAACCCGCGGTCATAGAGTCTCAAAACTCCGGGATTGACCGCGGGTTCAATCCCGGCCGGGGGTATGGTTTATTTGCAATCGTGTCATTACGATTTCTTAAGTCAGTTATAATAACAGAAAAAAATTGTAGCCTTATAATATTTTTATTTCTACGAGTACATTTACACGGTATACAGGCCTAGCTGATATTAATAACTTACTACTATATAGAAAGCCCCTTGTTATGCAGAACATTTCGGTTAAATTAGGCCAATTTTGTCCTAGGATGCGACCGACACCAGTCGACTAACACCCAAGTACCTATTTTACTGATAAGTGAGCATGGACAATAGGTGCCTTATGAAAATAAGCCTTAACGTTTTCACCCTTACCGGAGAATTGACCCCAGCTCCTCAGTGTGTGGGATAAGTGCGCTAGCGATCGAGCTACGGGACACTATATTACGTTTTCGATGTGATCCCGACCACCGCCTCTTTTCCTTCACGAAAGCTCGCTCCCCACTTCGTTTCGTCTCTCACCGCTTCTCGGAACCTAGCTATCCCCTTCATTTAGCCTCTCCGTTTCCCCCGAAATCTATCAACTATATAAGCGACGTTTTAATAACCTCACAATTGGACTGATAATACACTAATAACTGCACATAAGAGAATAAAACCAATGACGACATTTTGGTCCAGTCAAGGTATTGTGCCTTCTTTTTGGACTGACAAAATCACTAATGGGCGAAACGTTTCACGATGCATATGTGTCTTTATGCCGCCACAGTGATAAATCAAGCAACGTATGATACAATGAGAAATATATGATACAATAAGAAGCATAATACAATAAGAAACATGATACAATAAGAAGCATATTACAATAAGAAACATGATACAATAAGAAGCATAATACAATAAGAAACATGATACAATAAGAAGCATATTACAATAAGAAACATGATACAATAAGAAGCATAATACAATAAGAAACATGATACAATAAGAAGCATATTACAATAAGAAACATGATACAATAAGACACATGATAAGTGGTGGACATATAAGCAATAATTCGTAAAGAAACACTGCAAGTGATTTAACTTTACATAAGTCAATAATAACTTTGGAATTCAGAAGGATAATAAATTCTGATGGATAGTAAATTCTGATGGATAGTAAATTCTGATGGATAGTAAATTCTGATGGATAGTAAATTCTGATGGATAGTAAATTCTGATGGATAGTAAATTCTGATGGACCGTAAATTCTGATGGATAGTAAATTATGATGGATAGTAAATTCTGATGGATAGTAAATTCTGATGGACCGTAAATTCTGATGGATAGTAAATTCTGATGGACCGTAAATTCTGATAGATAGGAAATTCAATGGATAGTTCATTTAGTTCATTTAGGGACAGGTACTCATAAGTACAATTATCATATATATAGTGTAAATTACCTAGGATTACCCAAAAAAAAAGTCAAAGTGACTTATTTCCATTGAAGTCCTTGGTTATTTCCACTATTTATTATTATTTTTATTTTTTTATTATCACACTGGCCGATTCCCACCAAGGCAGGGTGGCCCGAAAAAGAAAAACTTTCACCATCATTCACTCCATCACTGTCTTGCCAGAAGGGTGCTTTACACTACAGTTTTTAAACTGCAACATTAACACCCCTCCTTCAGAGTGCAGGCACTGTACTTCCCATCTCCAGGACTCAAGTCCGGCCTGCCGGTTTCCCTGAATCCCTTCATAAATGTTACTTTGCTCACACTCCAACAGCACGTCAAGTATTAAAAACCATTTGTCTCCATTCACTCCTATCAAACACGCTCACGCATGCCTGCTGGAAGTCCAAGCCCCTCGCACACAAAACCTCCTTAACCCCCTCCCTCCAACCTTTCCTAGGCCGATCCCTACCCCGCCTTCCTTCCACTACAGACTGATACACTCTTGAAGTCACTCTGTTTCGCTTCATTCTCTCTACATGTCCGAACCACCTCAACAACCCTTCCTCAGCCCTCTGGACAACAGTTTTGGTAATCCCGCACCTCCTCCTAACTTCCAAACTACGAATTTTCTGCATTATATTCACACCACACATTGCCCTCAGACATGACATCTTCACTGCCTCCAGCCTTCTCCTCGCTGCAACATTCATCACCCATGCTTCACACCCACATAAGAGTGTTGGTAAAACTATACTCTCATACATTCCCCTCTTTGCCTCCAAGGACAAAGTTCTTTGTCTCCACAGACTCCTAAGTGCACCACTCACCCTTTTCCCCTCATCAATTCTATGATTCACCTCATCCTTCATAGACCCATCCGCTGACACGTCCACTCCCAAATATCTGAATACATTCACCTCCTCCATACTCTCTCCCTCCAATCTGATATCCAATCTTTCATCACCTAATATTTTTGTTATCCTCATAACCTTACTCTTTCCTGTATTCACTTTTAATTTTCTTCTTTTGCACACCCTACCAAATTCATCCACCAATCTCTGCAACTTCTCTTCAGAATCTCCCAAGAGCACAGTGTCATCAGCAAAGAGCAACTGTGACAACTCCCACTTTATGTGTGATTCTTTATCTTTTAACTCCACGCCTCTTGTCAAGACCCTCGCATTTACTTGTCTTACAACCCCATCTATAAATATATTAAACAACCACGGTGACATCACACATCCTTGTCTAAGGCCTACTTTTACTGGGAAATAATTTCCCTCTTTCCTATGTACTCTAACTTGAGCCTCACTATCCTCGTAAAAACTCTTCACTGCTTTCAGTAACCTACCTCCTACACCATACACCTGCAACATCTGCCACATTGCCCCCCTATCCACCCTGTCATACGCCTTTTCCAAATCCATAAATGCCACAAAGACCTCTTTAGCCTTATCTAAATATTGTTCACTTATATGTTTCACTGTAAACACCTGGTCCACACACCCCCTACCTTTCCTAAAGCCTCCTTGTTCATCTGCTATCCTATTCTCAGTCTTACTTTTAATTCTTTCAATAATAACTCTACCATACACTTTACCAGGTATACTCAACAGACTTATCCCCCTATAATTTTTGCACTCTCTTTTCTCCCCTTTGTCTTTATACAAAGGAACTATGCATGCTCTCTGCCAATCCCTAGGTACCTTACCCTCTTCCATACATTTATTAAATAATTGCACCAACCACTCCAAAACTATATCCCCACCTGCTTTTAACATTTCTATCTTTATCCCATCAATCCCGGCTGCCTTACCCCCTATCATTTTACCTACTGCCTCACGAACTTCCCCCACACTCACAACTGGCTCTTCCTCACTCCTACAAGATGTTGTTCCTCCTTGCCCTATACACGAAATCACAGCTTCCCTATCTTCATCAACATTTAACAATTCCTCAAAATATTTATTATTATTATTATTATTAAAGATTCACCGGTATTCTCCCGGCCCGGGCCTTTTGCAAGTGGTGGCCCGGCCTTGGCTCCCTGTCTAGGGAGTGTCTGAGACCTAAGTCTGCCAAGGGAGGAGGTACAAGTACCCCCTCATCTTTAGGACCAACTGTCCCCAGGCCTAGCCACATTCCCCGCCCTCACGGGGCTCGTAGAGAGAAGCTAGGCCTCTCTGGTCTGCCATCCCCGCCCCAAGGGGGCTAATGGGAATGACAGTCTTGTGAGCTATAAGCTCTGGCTCAGGCACCTACCCTGCCCTAGAAGGGCTAGGCATGGTGTCGATATATTTCCACTAAATAAATAGAAGAATGAAAGGGGACGAGAACTGCGGTCATTATATGCAGGAGACTCACCTCTAACTACTCAGCTACGGAAGTTACAATGGGATGCTCTCACAAGTTGTGAGTCACAACCTATGTGAATAATAATAATAATAATAATAATAATAATAATAATAATAATAATAATAATAATAATAATAATAATAATAATAATAATAATAATAATAAAAATAATAATAATAATAATATCTTTATTTACTACAAGTACATGTACAAGGTATACAGACCAGCGGAAATCAATGACATACTACTATATAGAAAGCCGCTTGTTATGCTGAGCATTTCGGGCAAATTTGGTCAGTTTTGTCCCAAGATGCGACCCACACCAGTCCACTAACACCCAGGTACCCATTTTACTAATGGGTGAACATAGACAACCGGTGTAAGGAAACACGCCCGGTGTTTCAACCCATTCGCCTGGTATCGAACCCGGACCCTCACCATGTGAAGCGAGAGCTTGTGCCACCAGACCATGGGACCCCAAGCCACAAGTATCCAATGGAAATAAGTTACTTTGTCTGATTATTTTTGGGTTATCCTAGGTAATCTACACATACGCTGCTATGTATGATAAAATTATACAGTTGTATTTATGTGTAGTTCTGCGATGTAGTTTAGCATCCTGCCGAGTAGAACATAACATAGTTTGACCTATAAATGAGACACACACACAGTCCCCTACTGAGTACAATATTAGAAGAAAATGGCAATGCATCAATTCTTATATGGATGGAGTAACTATTACACTGAGCCTGCACTCTGTGGATTATAGATTTTATTCGGGTACCTGGGTGTTAGTGGACTGGTGTGGGTCGCATCCTGGGACAAATCTGACCTAATTTGCTCGAAATGCTCTGCATAACAAGTGACTTTCTATGTAGTAGTATGTCATTGATGTCAGCTATGGTCTGTATACTTTGTATATGTACATATAGAAATAATTTTTTTTTTTATTCGCCGGTATTAATGATATTATTATTATTATTATTATTATACCTAAATTCCTAGCCTAACTTAATTATCTAAACTACAATCCTAGATTAGGTTCTGGTTTACTAATTAGCCGTACAATAGTAATAATATATTTATTTACTACAAGTACAAGGTATACAGTCCTAGCTGACAACAATGACATACTACTATATGTATATAGAAAGCCCCTTGTTATGCTCCGCATGTCGGGCAAATTAGGTCAGTGTCCCAGGATGCGACCCACACCAATCGACTAACACCCAGGTACCCATTTTACTGATGGAGAACATAGACAACAGGTGGAAAGAAACACGCCCAATGTTTCTACTCTGGCTGGGAATCGAACCCAGGCCCTCGCTGTGTGAAGCGAGAGCGTTAACCACCAGGCCACCAGAGTTAAAAAGAATAAAGTTAAAAGAAAAGTGTAACAACACAGCAGTTGTGAACCGCACAGTGGCTAGCATGTCCCTCTCTCACTACCTCTACCATGTCGTCACACTTACACGGAATTCTAGCGGTTTTCCCTCAATAATGGCACAGTTTACACGGAATTCTAGTGGTTTTCCCACAATAATGGCACAGTTATGACACTCCATTCAAAGCTTTAACCCACACGTTGCGAAACATGCTTTTACTGGGACAACGTTTCGCTCTAGAGATTGATAATGACTTAAAGCTCTACTCAAGAGTGAAACGTTGTTTAATTTAAAAAAAGTCCCCTACGTCTTCTTTAATACCAACGATCCAACAACAAGATCCGCCAGCAACAGAATCTACCAGTAACAGAATCCACTAACAACAGAATCCACCACCAACAGGATTCAACAGAATCTACTAATAACAGGATCCACCACCAACAGGATTCAACAGAATCTACCAATAACAGAATCCACTAACAACAGAATCCCCCACCAACAGGATTCACCAACAACAGGAGTGATGGATTTGTACCCAGGAAGGTACCAACAGAGTGTATGGGAAAACTTCGAGATGGAAAAGTTAGAACATAAAATTTATCCGGGGGTTATTGCTAGACGTGATGACCAAAGTCAAAATAAAATGTTTGTCTGTATCTGCATTTGTCACTGGCACCCAGTAGTTCAGTATTAAACACCCAAATTAGGCCCATTTCGGCATCCAGTGGTAAGAAAAGAAGCCTGACAACAGAAATGACAGGAGTGCTGCAATAGGCCTAATGGTCCATGCTAGGCATGTCTTACACTCACTTACTCATATATATATATATATATATATATATATATATATATATATATATATATATATATATATATATATATATATATATATATATATATATATATATATATACATATATAAAACTTGGGAATACCTATTCTGATAGGCTTCAAACTCTCAGCATTGGTGTATCCTTACTGAGGTGTGCAGGTGTCAATTTGTCATTTATATTTTTAAAATGGTTTGCTATAATTTTGCAGTTAGATATCTTGAATAGGCCTCCTCTGTATGGCTGAAGGGCTTTTTATCCAGGGAACTGAAGATATTCCCCTTTTCTCAAATAACAATGAGGTAGTAAGAGTATCTATCGCCCATTTATCAGCAATGTGCCATTTTTTTTTATTCGCTGGTACTCTCCCGGCCCGGGTCTTTTCCAAGTAGTGGTGACCCGGCTTTGGCTCCCTATCTGGGAAGTGGCTCGAGACGTAAGTCTCATGGGAGGAGGTACAAGTACTCCCTCATCTTTGGGACCAAGTGTCCCCAGGCCATGACGTTATTATTATTATTATTATTATTATTATTATTATTAGTAGTAGTAGTAGTAGTAGTAGTAGTAGTAGTAGTAGTAGTAGTAGTAGTAGTAGTAGTAGTAGTAGTAGTAGTAGTTTTTTATTCACCGGTATTAATATTATTATTATTATTATTATTATTATTATTATTATTATTATTATTGTTATTATTATTATTATTATTATTGGGAAGCACTAAATCCGCAGGGATAATGCAGCGCCTGGAAAATATGAAATAGTCACTTTCTTTCCGAGAAATAACAGGGCGGCTCCAATTTCTTTGATCAAGAGCATTTCAATAGCACCTAGGACCTCCCCTTCAAGAACGCAGCTGTAGTATGAATGGTAGAATATGAAAATTGGTTTTTCGTATATTATGAAACGATTATTGAATTTTAAAATATTTTGTAATTATGAAAATAAAGATTGGTTATCTATAATTTAATATTATTAATCTTAGTTAATTATATTATATATTGGTAAAGAACTTATATAATAGTTTTGGAAACAACAAATTTGAAATCTGAAATCGATGACATCCTAACCACTTTAGGTTTTAAACCGAGCCTGGATGATTGGAAGGTTAGTATTTAGGCTTCTAATCGTCCAGGCTCAATGTTATATAATCATAGAGTGGGATTGGTGGTGGCACAAGTATAATTGTACTTTTCCAATTTCAGTAAACAGCAGCAAATGTCAACAAACCTCACTGAGCTGACAGATTATAACTAGCAGGCGTCTTGAAACTTAGTTTTATGTAGACGCATCGTGAAGGAAGAAAGTTGAATGGTTATAACTATGACCATGAATTACAGAGGTGGACCGGTAAGCCAGCGGAAGGTCTCAGTCAGATGACCAAAAGCTCCAACGGCACGTCATCGTCTAAGACCCGCATCAGGAAACTCTTGTCCTGTCTCCTGAAGAAGAAAGTACTCGCCTAATTATTATAAAGGCTACAAGCCCCTGAAACACACTGGGAGAGAAACGATCATACCACAAGGTATCCTTAAATCATATGAAGTTATTTCACTTGCTTCAATAATGCAATTTAAACTACATCGAATATGGAGGTCATGCCAACAGTATCCACCTCGCATATTACTACAAGTTAGAAGTTGTAGAAGAGTGGGCGGTAAGGTAGAGAAATCTTGTCGAGAGTTATAACTGCCTCCGAAACTGCTCACGTTGCATTGGGACTGAAAATTATTGTCGACATTGCAGATTCCGAATAAAAGTGGGGAACAACTTGCAGTCCTGGTGAGCATAAGGAGAAGAAAATCCAGGATATTCCATCTATTACTACTTTCCGTCATTTCATCATTACACTCTTGGTAGGTAGATATAATGATGACCCTGGAACTTTTGGTCATCTGACCGAGGGCTTCCAATGGCTTACCGATCCACCTCTTTAAAAATCATGGTTGTGATTATAACCAGTGTCGAAGCTACACTCTGGGAAAATCATCACCAAGAAAACCAGTGTTGCTTCACGCTTGGCAGTGTACCGGTTGCATGGGTATCATGTCTTTGTGACTGTGAGCAACATTGTACATGCAACGGTTGCTTGTGCTTCATTTCAGCAGACCCAGAGTTGTGCTCTTTTATAGACGACAAAAAGGGGAAAGTGACTGTCTCCCAGGTAGTGTTACACGATCTACTGACAGATGTATCCAAGTGACTGGAGGAAGCTTTCGTAAGATTCATAAACATTACTAATTTATATAAAGCCGACCTGTGGCAGGTTGGAAGACAGAAGATTTAAATGAAAGCTCGCAGTGCTTAGTTCAGTATTTCAGAACTAATACACTGGAAGGCGCAGCATCAGACGAGACGCAGCGTCTGTGGCGTTTGATTGCGAGGTATCTGAGTCATGCTCCATTTTCCTACGGGCTGACACCCATAATGCTCATTTCCAAACTCTCCGTCTCTAGACACAAGGCACAGTGGTTGACCAAAATGATCTGTATTTTTCATTATTTTTTTGATGTGCTAAACCGTATGCATCAATTAGCTTAAAAAAATATGTTAATGTCGTCAATTATTTAGAGGTAACCAGATAAGAATATATATATATATATATATATATATATATATATATATATATATATATATATATATATATATATATATATATATATATATGTATGTATATATATATATATATATATATATATATATATATATATATATATATATATATATATATATGCGAATGGGAGGCACTCAGGTTTGACACAGAAAAGAAGACTAACTCCAGTTCCTTTGAGTAAAAGCTTGTCGGCAGCATCAGGGTATCTTTATTGAAGTAATGTTGTATTGTTTACGAGGTGGGTCACATAAAGGCAAAAAAAAAAAAAAAAAAAAAATATCCTATATACCAAACATGTTGGTTCAGTTTTAGTTTCGTGTAGTCTAGTTTTTTCACCGATAAATAAATAAAATTCCTTATATTGGTACTGTGGAAAGCTTCCCCAAGCGTTTAGGTGTTTATCAACGTTGAGTTTTATCCAATGACGTAGTGACAGGGTGTTGCCAGAGTAGCTTATTTACAATGAATATTTCTTTATTGAGCAAAAATTATGTTAATTAGTTGGGTGCATCAGTGAAATGACTAGCTTATGGCAGAGTAGAAAGTCTTTCCTGTGCATTATTAGCCCTGTTTATTGTTTTATTGTACTAAAGAATAAACAGAATTTCTTAAACTTATACCTCACTCTGTATAGCCCAGGAGGTGTGTTTCTCAGTATATATACGCTGTGAGTTTACTTTAATACCAATTACAGGGAAAAAGAGTATTTTTTGTAGGTGGTGTATAGGTGCAATGCAGGTTTCATGACTCGTGAAGTCAGTAAACTTGAAACCTCACAGATCAACCATCCGATGATACTGTAAGTCTGTGAATCCGTGTATGTAACAACTCTTTCCACGCATTTTGTAAAGAAATTAAGTATCTGCGAAAAAAATCATATATGTGGATTTAAAGCGTGTTTATTCCTAATACAATTGAAAGAATCTTAGATAACTCTCAACCTCCCTCAGTGAAGACTATATTCGAGTCTAGATCATTAGAAGGCTTTTCATCTAAGCCTTCTAATCATCTAGATTCAATAAAAACCATGAATTGAGTGCCATGGTCCCAGTACTCTCGGTCAAGATGGCCACGACTACACACGAGTCTCGAAAGGTCCTGGTACTTTCAAGATGACTACTGGTATTTTCTGTCTACTAAGTAGGTTCTGGTTTAGAAGGTAGTCAGTACCCTCGGGTTCAGTTAGGTTCTGACACTTTGGGTTTTAACTGAAAAACAAAATTAGCCAAGATACAAGTCTTTTTAATTTCTTCGTCTAAATTCCATGAGAGCAAAATTTAAAATTTTTCTCTCAATAATAAAAGATTATAAAATACTTCATTAGTAATGACACTAATAAAAACAATGATAACAAAACACATATTATACAAGTGAGACGAAAATAGAAGCATAAATAATGAAAAACAATAATATGATAAGTAGAAGACGTGACTTAGGAAGGATCTAATAACAGATTCTTTGTGACAGTTCTTGTAATGATAACAGACAGGCGGCTCAGGGAGTACAAAAGGGAGAGAGAGAGAGAGAGAGAGAGAGAGAGAGATTAAATCAATTCTTTGAAAACTCCCAAATATTTTCAGCAAGAAGAGCATGATAGTGGCTTTGCAAGATTTTCTTACATTCTCCGGGATTATTTTCGAGCTTCTGAGAAGAAAGTTTTCCTCAGAGAATTAAGGAGCTAATTCTTCAATTTTTATTCACTTTATCCTATCTCAATTTCCAGCTTCACCGGCTCTAATCTAATACTTTATTAACGTAATATTGTCACTGAAAAGTATATACACACATAATAAATATACCAAAAATATGAAACAATTGGATAAAAGTGTTGTACTCTTGACACCAGGAAAGAAAAGTCAGACGTAGAGCTTTATCCTGACATGCTAAAGCTTTACACAGAGCGAAATGTTGTCGTGGTGATACAAGCTTGTTCTTCAACCCGTGCCATCATTTCTCCTGAACAACGAAACGTTGAAAAATACAGGAAGAAAGTAGAGTTTATGGTTAGCGTTAAACATTTGTAAGATTTACCTGCCATCTGGTGTGATATGAGACACAGAGAGAGAAAAGACCAGCAATACTACCAGAGTGAAAAAATTTTAACGTGATTTGGCTTCACGCTCACATAGCAGGACGCTTTTCTATATACAGCGAGGCAATTTTTTGGGTAAACCAGCCAAGCCTATTCGTTCATTTTTCCAAAAACTTTACAAAATTCACTCGAAACATCACGAAATTCATGTATTTCAAGAACGAAAAACACTAAGCAAACTACCGTGACAACGTCTCGCTCTGCTGTCAGCAGTACGCGTTTTTATCTTTTTTTTTTTCAATTAATTGGTTGGTTAATGGGGTTTAAAACCTGTACACTACAAGAAGATCATTAAGGCTGCATGTTACCTGTTCACCACCAGTCAAGACCACTCTAAAAACCTTAGGTGGGCAAGACTATACTGGAGGAATTTGGATGTATTTCTAGTATGTTATAGATTGGCCCATTCTAAGACCTTTTAAGAACATAAGAAAGAAGGAACACTGCAACAGACCTACTGACCCATGCGGAGCAGGTCCATGTCCTCCCCCGGATTAGACCAATGACACTCCCCCCCCGGATTAGCCCAATTTTAACTTCTATGATTTATGCCGCATCTTTAATAGTTGTTAACGAATGTTTGAAAGTGAATCTAAATATTCGTTATTCCTACTAACGAACTTCTACGTACCTCCCTCTCTCAAATCTAGAACGACACTTGAGTTAGTCTCGACTCTTCACTTCCCTTCGTAACGAGTCAAAGTTTTTTTTTTTTTTTTTTTTGGGGGGGGGAGGTTACTGAGGACTGGTTATAATTATAACCTTGATTTTTAAAGGCATGGACTGGTAAGCCAGAGGAAGGCTTCAGTGAAATGACCAAAAGTTCCAGCGGCAGGTCATCATATGACCCGCATCAGGAAACACTCGCCCTGTTTCCTGGCAAACATTACCTAACACTGGGTTACTTATGGGTGACGATAAATTCCTTACAGACAGAGGTGGTGTTAGAAATTTAAGGTACCCTGGAAAGGCTCTAATTAGAGCCTTGTTCAACAAAGGTTTCTCTAAAATAGGGACGTAAGTAACTGTATGTATATATCAAGCGACATACACCGTGTGTGTATATACCCTCCAAACTATACCAAGTACTACTTATTAAAACTTGGGTAAGCTTAGATTGATTCCATGAGCTTTGACTGTATTATGGTAGGTTATTTTTTCCACGGTTCACTTGCTAAGTTAATTTTGATATAAAATAATATTTAGGCTGCTGCGACATGCACGGCCTCATGTGCTGCTGCTGATGCTGCTGATGCTGAAAATGGCAGCAATGATGATGGTCAGGGAGCTGTTGATGCTTCTGGTGAGGATGGTAGTCTTTAAGGTGATGGTTGTGGTGGTGTTGATGGCGCTGCTGGTGATTTGGGGTGGTGGTTGTGGTAGTAGGGACGCTACAGTATGACTGGCAGCATAGCCGCATGTAGCGGTGGTGGTGGTAGTGCAGGTTGCCAGGAGGCTGAGATGGAGCGGGAGAGGAGAGAGATGCAGCATCAGTGTGTGTTTAGCACCTGTGTGTAGAGGTGACCAGCGTCCTCTCTCTCACTCCCTCACGAAATCCCCCCACCTCACATAACACTTTCCTAAAATCCCTAAATCGACGTAATAGCAGGATTTACAGTATCCACCCCACATAACACTGTCGTAAAATCCCTAAATATTCGCAGTCCTAGGATTTGCGCTACCCACTTCACTTACACGTCCCTAAATTCATTAAATCAAAATAATCCGAGGATTTAATGAAATATTTATAAGCTTAAAAGAACTCATCCAATTTCACTTTCCAAAATCACGAGCGAGAGAGAGAGAGAGAGAGAGAGAGAGCATATATTTTTTAATCAACGATTTCCAATTAATTTAGAAAATAGCAACGACTTAAAGAATTAACTTAACCTGTGTGTACCACTGATAGTGTTAAATGCCAACACTAAAATAACTAAATAACTGAAAAAAGGAGAGTGAAATAATCGAAAAAAAAAAATCCGTTTTGCTGGAAACGATAGGACTACAAAGCGAGGTATATCTGTGGTTAAGTATCATCCATCACTGGTATATATAAAGCAAAGTGTTGCTTCAAAGGAGGCATAGCAGTCAGCTGATATACCACGAAGCCTTCATATATACTTCAGCACATCACCACGACAACAGATATTCTTCATTAAGCTTCCAGATATACTTCACTAACGTCAATCTAACGAGAATGACCAAAATGGATTGACTAGTACCAAAGGTAAGGAAATGTTTGGGGTAAATGAGATTTTACAGACCTAGTCCCTTCAGGGAAGGAAGGGGAGCCATGAAGGAGGTGCTGAAGGACTCTTGAGGCAAGCAATTACACCAACCCTTCCCTTGCAAGGATCAAACCAGATTACCTTCCATTCCAAAGGCTCAACTCATCCTCGTGAGAATGCTATTATTATTATTATTATTATTATTATTATTATTATTATTATTATTATTATTATTATTATTATTATTACTATTATTATTATTATCATTATTACTATTATTATTATTATTATTATTATTATTATTATTATTATTATTATTATTATTATTATTATTACTATTATTATTATTATATCAGCATCAAGGCACCCTCCATGAAAGAGGAGTACCAACTCGGAGCGTTATCGGTCTCAACTCAATGCTTCATTTAACAGTGTCTATACAAGCCCCAAGTTATCCTTTTCATGGCAATTGAGATGTAAACACTGATGCTGTGTGGGCTAACATTCTGGTACTGTATGTTTAGTTGTGCTAATTGAAGTAAACATCTCTGTTTTGTTGTATGTCCTGTGATGTGAGCGCACACACACACACACACACACACACACACACACACACACACACACACACACACACACACACACACACACACACATACGTATATATATATATATATATACATATATATATACATATATACATATATATATACATATATATATATATATACATATATATATATATATACATATATACATAAATATATACATATATATATATATATACATATATATATAAATATATACATATATATATAAATATATACATATATATATAAATATATACATATATATATAAATATATACATATATTATTTTTTATTATTATCACACCGGCCGATTCCCACCAAGGCAGGGTGGCCCGAAAAAGAAAAACCTTCACCATCATTCACTCCATCACTGTCTTGCCAGAAGGGTGCTTTACACTACAGTTTTTAAACTGCAACATTAACACCCCTCCTTCAGAGTGCAGGCACTGTACTTCCCATCTCCAGGACTCAAGTCCGGCCTGCCGGTTTCCCTGAATCCCTTCATAAATGTTACTTTGCTCACACTCCAACAGCACGTCAAGTATTAAAAACCATTTGTCTCCATTCACTCCTATCAAACACGCTCACGCATGCCTGCTGGAAGTCCAAGCCCCTCGCACACAAAACCTCCCTTACCCCCTCCCTCCAACCCTTTCTAGGCCGACCCCTACCCCGCCTTCCTTCCACTACAGACTGATACACTCTTGAAGTCATTCTGTTTCGCTCCATTCTCTCTACATGTCCGAACCACCTCAACAACCCTTCCTCAGCCCTCTGGACAACAGTTTTGGTAATCCCGCACCTCCTCCTAACTTCCAAACTACGAATTCTCTGCATTATATTCACACCACACATTGCCCTCAGACATGACATCTCCACTGCCTCCAGCCTTCTCCTCGCTGCAACATTCATCACCCACGCTTCACACCCATATAAGAGCGTTGGTAAAACTATACTCTCATACATTCCCCTCTTTGCCTCCAAGGACAAAGTTCTTTGTCTCCACAGACTCCTAAGTGCACCACTCACTCTTTTTCCCTCATCAATTCTATGATTCACCTCATCTTTCATAGACCCATCCGCTGACACGTCCACTCCCAAATATCTGAATACGTTCACCTCCTCCATACTCTCTCCCTCCAATCTGATATTCAATCTTTCATCACCTAATCTTTTTGTTATCCTCATAACCTTACTCTTTCCTGTATTCACCTTTAATTTTCTTCTTTTGCACACCCTACCAAATTCATCCACCAATCTCTGCAACTTCTCTTCAGAATCTCCCAAGAGCACAGTGTCATCAGCAAAGAGCAGCTGTGACAACTCCCACTTTGTGTGTGATTCTTTATCTTTTAACTCCACGCCTCTTGCCAAGACCCTCGCATTTACTTCTCTTACAACCCCATCTATAAATATATTAAACAACCACGGTGACATCACACATCCTTGTCTAAGGCCTACTTTTACTGGGAAAAAATTTCCCTCTTTCCTACATACTCTAACTTGAGCCTCACTATCCTCGTAAAAACTCTTCACTGCTTTCAGTAACCTACCTCCTACACCATACACTTGCAACATCTGCCACATTGCCCCCCTATCCACCCTGTCATACGCCTTTTCCAAATCCATAAATGCCACAAAGACCTCTTTAGCCTTATCTAAATACTGTTCACTTATATGTTTCACTGTAAACACCTGGTCCACACACCCCCTACCTTTCCTAAAGCCTCCTTGTTCATCTGCTATCCTATTCTCCGTCTTACTCTTAATTCTTTCAATTATAACTCTACCATACACTTTACCAGGTACACTCAACAGACTTATCCCCCTATAATTTTTGCACTCTCTTTTATCCCCTTTGCCTTTATACAAAGGAACTATGCATGCTCTCTGCCAATCCCTAGGTACCTTACCCTCTTCCATACATTTATTAAATAATTGCACCAACCACTCCAAAACTATATCCCCACCTGCTTTTAACATTTCTATCTTTATCCCATCAATCCCGGCTGCCTTACCCCCTTTCATTTTACCTACTGCCTCACGAACTTCCCCCACACTCACAACTGGCTCTTCCTCACTCCTACAAGATGTTATTCCTCCTTGCCCTATACACGAAATCACAGCTTCCCTATCTTCATCAACATTTAACAATTCCTCAAAATATTCCCTCCATCTTCCCAATACCTCTAACTCTCCATTTAATAACTCTCCTCTCCTATTTTTAACTGACAAATCCATTTGTTCTCTAGGCTTTCTTAACTTGTTAATCTCACTCCAAAACTTTTTCTTATTTTCAACAAAATTTGTTGATAACATCTCACCCACTCTCTCATTTGCTCTCTTTTTACATTGCTTCACCACTCTCTTAACCTCTCTCTTTTTCTCCATATACTCTTCCCTCCTTGCATCACTTCTACTTTGTAAAAACTTCTCATATGCTAACTTTTTCTCCCTTACTACTCTCTTTACATCATCATTCCACCAATCGCTCCTCTTCCCTCCTGCACCCACTTTCCTGTAACCACAAACTTCTGCTGAACACTCTAACACTACATTTTTAAACCTACCCCATACCTCTTCGACCCCATTGCCTATGCTCTCATTAGCCCATCTATCCTCCAATAGCTGTTTATATCTTACCCTAACTGCCTCCTCTTTTAGTTTATAAACCTTCACCTCTCTCTTCCCTGATGCTTCTATTCTCCTTGTATCCCATCTACCTTTTACTCTCAGTGTAGCTACAACTAGAAAGTGATCTGATATATCTGTGGCCCCTCTATAAACATGTACATCCTGAAGTCTACTCAACAGTCTTTTATCTACCAATACATAATCCAACAAACTACTGTCATTTCGCCCTACATCATATCGTGTATACTTATTTATCCTCTTTTTCTTAAAATATGTATTACCTATAACTAAACCCCTTTCTATACAAAGTTCAATCAAAGGGCTCCCATTATCATTTACACCTGGCACCCCAAACTTACCTACCACACCCTCTGTAAAAGTTTCTCCTACTTTAGCATTCAGGTCCCCTACCACAATTACTCTCTCACTTGGTTCAAAGGCTCCTATACATTCACTTAACATATATATATATATATATATATATATATATATATATATATATATATATATATATATATATATATATATATATATATATATATATATATATATATATATATATATATATATATATATATATATATATATATATACATTATTATTATTATCACACTGGCCGATTCCCACCAAGGCAGGGTGGCCCGAAAAAGAAAAACTTTCACCATCATTCATTCCATCACTGTCTTGCCAGAAGGGTGCTTTACACTACAGTTTTTAAACTGCTACATTAACACCCCTCCTTCAGAGTGCAGGCACTGTACTTCCCATCTCCAGGACTCAAGTCCGGCCTGCCGGTTTCCCTGAACCCCTTCATAAATGTTACTTTGCTAACACTCCAACAGCACGTCAAGTATTAAAAACCATTTGTCTCCATTCACTCCTATCAAACACGCTCACGCATGTCTGCTGGAAGTCCAAGCCCCTCGCACACAAAACCTCCTTTACCCCCTCTCTCCAACCTTTCCTAGGCCGACCCCTACCCCGCCTTCCTTCAACTACAGACTGATACACTCTTGAAGTCACTCTGTTTCGCTCCATTCTCTCTACATGTCCGAATCACTTCAACAACCCTTCCT
This sequence comes from Cherax quadricarinatus, assembly GCF_038502225.1. Classification (NCBI taxonomy): domain Eukaryota; kingdom Metazoa; phylum Arthropoda; class Malacostraca; order Decapoda; family Parastacidae; genus Cherax; species Cherax quadricarinatus. Next base: position 1,700,075 of record NC_091360.1, on the reverse strand, counting down.
CAGCCCTCTGGGCAACAGTTTTAGTAATCCCGCACCTCCTCCTAACTTCCAAACTACGAATTCTCTGCATTATATTCACACCACACATTGTCCTCAGACATGACATCCCCACTGCCCCCAGCCTTCTCCTCGCTGCAACATTCATCACCCATGCTTCACACCCATGTAATAGCGTTGGTAAAACTATACTCTCATACATTCCCCTCTTTGCCTCCAAGGACAAAGTTCTTTGTCTCCACAGACTCCTAAGTGCACCACTCACCCTTTTTCCCTCATCAATTCTATGATTCACCTCATCTTTCATAGACCCATCTGCTGACACGTCTACTCCCAAATATCTGAATACATTCACCTCCTCCATACTCTCTCCCTCCAATCTGATATCCAATCTTTCATCACCTAATCTTTTTGTTATCCTCATAACCTTACTCTTTCCTGTATTCACTTTTAATTTTCTTCTTTTGCACACCCTACCAAATTCATCCACCAATCTCTGCAACTTCTCTTCAGAATCTCCCAAGAGCACAGTGTCATCAGCAAAGAGCAACTGTGACAACTCCCACTTTATGTGTGATTCTTTATCTTTTAACTCCACGCCTCTTGCCAAGACCCTCGCATTTACTTCTCTTGCAATCCCATCTATACATATATTAAACAACAATGGTGACATCACACATCCTTGTCTAAGGCCTACTTTTACTGGGAAATAATTTCCCTCTTTCCTACATACTCTAACTTGAGCCTCACTATCCTCGTAAAAACTCTTCACTGCTTTCAGTAACCTACCTCCTACACCATACACCTGCAACATCTGCCACATTGCCCCCCTATCCACCCTGTCATACGCCTTTTCCAAATCCATAAATGCCACAAAGACCTCTTTAGCCTTATCTAAATACTGTTCACTTATATGTTTCACTGTAAACACCTGGTCCACACAGCCCCTACCTTTCCTAAAGCCTCCTTGTTCATCTGCTATCCTATTCTCCGTCTTACTCTTAATTCTTTCAATAATAACTCTACCATACACTTTACCAGGTACACTCAACAGACTTATCCCCCTATAATTTTTGTACTCTCTTTTGTCCCCTTTTCCTTTATACAAAGGAACTATGCATGCTCTCTGCCAATCCCTAGGTACCTTACCCTCTTCCATACATTTATTAAATAATTGCACCAACCACTCCAAAACTATATCCCCACCTGCTTTTAACATTTCTATCTTTATCCCATCAATCCCAGCTGCCTTACCCCCTTTCATTTTACCTACTGCCTCACGAACTTCCCCCACACTCACAACTGGCTCTTCCTCACTCCTACAAGATGTTATTCCTCCTTGCCCTATTCACGAAATCACAGCTTCCCTATCTTCATCAACATTTAACAATTCCTCAAAATATTCCCCCCATCTTCCCAATACCTCTAACTCTCCATTTAATAACTCTCCTCTCCTATTTTTAACTGACAAATCCATTTGTTCTCTAGGCTTCCTTAACTTGTTAATCTCACTCCAAAACTTTTTCTTATTTTCAACAAAATTTGTTGATAACATCTCACCCACTCTCTCATTTGCTCTCTTTGTACATTGCTTCACCACTCTCTTAACCTCTCTCTTTTTCTCCATATACTCTTCCCTCCTTGCATCACTTCTACTTTGTAAAACTTCTCATATGCTAACTTTTTCTCCCTTACTACTCTCTTTACATCATCATTCCACCAATCGCTCCTCTTCCCTCCTGCACCCACTTTCCTGTAACCACAAACTTCTGCTGAACACTCTAACACTACATTTTTAAACCTACCCCATACCTCTTCGACCCCATTGCCTATTCTCTCATTAGCCCATCTATCCTCCAATAGTTTTTTATGTCTTACCCTAACTGCCTCCTCTTTTAGTTTATAAACCTTCACCTCTCTCTTCCCTGATGCTTCTATTCTCCTTGTATCCCATCTACCTTTTACTCTCAGTGTAGCTACAACAAGGAAGTGATCTGTTATATCTGTGGCCCCTCTATAAACATGTACATCCTGAAGTCTACTCAACAGTCTTTTATCTACCAATACATAATCCAACAAACTACTGTCATTTCGCCCTACATCATATCTTGCATGCTTATTTAACCTCTTTTTCTTAAAATATGTATTACCTATAACTAAACCCCTTTCTATACAAAGTTCAATCAAAGGACTCCCATTATCATTTACACCTGGCACCCCAAACTTACCTACCACACCCTCTCTAAAAGTTTCTCCTACTTTAGCATTCAGTTCCCCTACCACAATTACTCTCTCACTTGGTTCAAAGGCTCCTATACATTCACTTAACATCTCCCAAAATCTCTCTCTCTCCTCTACATTCCTCTCTTCTCCAGGTGCATACACGCTTATTATGACCCACTTTTCGCATCCAGCCTTTACTTTAATCCACATAATTCTTGAATTTACACATTCATATTCTCTTTTCTCCTTCCATAACTGATCCTTCAACATTACTGCTACCTCTTCCTTTGCTCTAACTCTCTCAGATACTCCAGATTTAATCCCATTTATTTCCCCCCACCGAAACTCCCCTAAAACTCCCCTACCCCCTTCAGCTTTGTGTCGCTTAGGGCCAGGACATCCAACTTCTTTTCATTCATAACATCAGCAATCATCTGTTTCTTGTCATCCGCACTACATCCACGCACATTTAAGCATCCCAGTTTTATAAAGTTTTTCTTCTTCTCTTTTTTAGTAAATGTCTACAGGAGAAGGGGTTACTAGCCCATTGCTCCCGGCATTTTAGTCGCCTCATACGACACGCATGGCTTACGGAGGAAAGATTCTTTTCCACTTCCCCACGGACAATAGAAGAAATAAAGAAGAACAAGAGCTATTTAGAAAAAGGAGAAAAATCTAGATGCATGTATATATATATATATATATATGCATGTGAGTGTCTGTGAAGTGTGACCAAAGTGTAAGTAGGAGTAGCAAGATATCCCTGTTATCTAGCGTGTTTATGAGACGGGAAAAGAAACCAGCAATCCTACCATCATGCAAAACAGTTACAGGTTTCTGTTTCACAGTCATCTGGCAGGACGGTAGTACTTCTCTGGGTGGTCGCTGTCTACCAACCTACTACTATATATATATATATATATATATATATATATATATATATATATATATATATATATATATATATATATATATATATATATATGGGAAAGCAAGGAAATAACAGATGATATATGGAAAAGCAACATGAGAAGATTATATACGAAAGGGGAAAAATAAACATTGAGGCTATAGAGAAGAGAGGATTTAGAGGGGGGGGGGGAGGGTAGAGAAGGCAGAGAGGAAAGACGAAGAGGAGAAGGAGGAGACAGACTGAAAATAAGAGAGAGAGAAGGAAGATGGGAAAGTTGCGAGAGAGAGAGGTCCATCAGCCAGCACTAGCCAGCATCAACTAGCACCACCTGACATCAATCACCTCCAACTAACATCAACTAGCACCACCTAACATCAACTAGCACCACCTAACATCAACTAGCACCACCTAACATCAACCACCACCATCTAACATCAACCAGCATCACCTAACATCAACCAGCATCACCTAACATCAACTAGCACCACCTAACATCAACTAGCACCACCTAACATCAACCACCACCATCTAACATCAACCAGCATCACCTAACATCAACCAGCATCACCTAACATCAACCAGCATCACCTAACATCAACCAGCACCACCTAACACCAACCAGCATCACCTAACATCAACCAGCATCACCTAACATCAACCAGCATCACCTAACATCAACCAGCATCACCTAACATCAACCAGCATCACCTAACATCAACCAGCATCACCTAACATCAACCAGCACCACCTAACATCAACCAGCATCACCTAACATCAACCAGCATCACCTAACATCAACCAGCATCACCTAACATCAACGAGCATCACCTAACATCAACCAGCATCACCTAACATCAACCAGCATCACCTAACATCAACCAGCATCACCTAAAATCAACCAGCATCACCTAACATCAACCAGCATCACCTAACATCAACCAGCATCACCTAACATCAACCAGCACCACCTAACATCAACCAGCATCACCTAACATCAACCAGCATCACCTAACATCAACCAGCATCACCTAACATCAACCAGCATCACCTAACATCAACCAGCAGCACCTAACATCAACCAGCATCACCTAACATCAACCAGCATCACCTAACATCAACCAGCATCACCTAACATCAACCAGCAGCACCTAACATCAACCAGCATCACCTAACATCAACCAGCATCACCTAACATCAACCAGCATCACCTAACATCAACCAGCATCACCTAACATCAACCAGCATCACCTAACATCAACCAGCACCACCTAACATCAACCAGCATCACCTAACATCAACCAGCATCACCTAACATCAACCAGCACCACCTAACATCAACCAGCATCACCTAACATCAACCAGCACCACCTAACATCAACCAGCATCACCTAACATCAACCAGCATCACCTAACATCAACCAGCACCACCTAACATCAACCAGCATCACCTAACATCAACCAGCACCACCTAACATCAACCAGCACCACCTAACATCAACCAGAATCAACAAGAATCAGCCAGCACCAACTAAGAACAACCAGCAGCAACCATTATCAACCAACATCAACCAATATTAACCAGATTCAATCGCAACGTTTCACTCGCTAGCAGCTTAATCAACACAACTTTTCGCTCGCCAGGAGCAAAAGAGAACCTACTAAATAAAAGACTTGTAACTGTTTTAAACAAAAGAATTCTGTTGTTTACCTCAGTCAGTCTCCCACCAAGACTGAGTAACAAAGAAAAAGGAAACACATCTACCATCATTCGCTCAATATATGTCCCGAGGTTAAATAAGGCAAATATGCAATAGTTTTGCCTACACAGCAAGCGAAACGTTTCTGGATAAAGATACCTAACTGTGATACATGTGTCATTGTTAAAAATGAAATGAAGTACAGATTGGTAAGACACATAGGCAATAGTTAGGCAACTTTAATCCGAAACGTTTCGCCTACACAGTAGGCTTCTTCAGTCGAGTACAGAAAGTAGGCAGGAGCAGTAGAGATGTGAAGATGATGTAATCAGTCCATCACCCTTGAAGTCGAATATTTGAGGGTGTCAGTCCCTCAGCCTGGCTGATAAATTATACACATGTGCAACACTTGGGTATCTGAGGAAATGGTATGGTAATACCGACAAGATGTGGAAAAAGACACTTATGTACAGTTCAGGACATTTATTAAAGGAAACGTTTCGCCACGAGTGGCTTTTCGCCACTCGTGGGACTGAAGAAGCCACTCGTGGCGAAACGTTTCCTTTAATAAATGTCCTGAACTGTACATAAGTGTCTTTTTCCACAACTTGGGCATCTTTAATGAGGAAACGTTTCGCCACACAGAAGAATGGTGAAGATCAGAAGGGCTTTGAGGTAATCAGTCCTTCAGCCTGGAGTGATGTAATCAGTCTATCAGTCCTGAAAAGAATACAACATATGCGCGAAGAAGTGGCTTATATACTACAGACAGGTGAGGTGAAGCAGTCGTAGGTGATATCACACCGGACGAATCCAGTGTGATATTGTCACAGGCCTACTGGCCCAAGCTGGTAAGGTCTAAATCACACCCACCCACACCCACTTAATGGCAATAATTTATGACAGTAAATGATAGCCAAACAATTAGTTAATTCATAGGGAAGCTAAGTTCATTAATACCAAAGGCCTCTGAGTTGGGCAGTAAACTTAATAAATGGCTTGGTACGTGAAATTCAATTGAATTTTACTTATGAATGCATCGACAACTGAGACCAGCAGAATTTTTTTTATATTATTATATTTATGTAAAATGCAACATCCGAGGAGGTCATTCAGCGTAGCGAGTTGTGAAAGCTCGACCCTCCGTCCTCTGAGTGTCACATATAGTTTGTTTAACAGGCGAATGTAAATCTAAAGGTCAATTTCTATAAAGTTAGAATATGTAAATAAATGTGTGTGTGTGTGTGTGTGTGTGTGTGTGTGTGTGTGTGTGTGTGTGTGTGTGTGTGTGTGTGTGTGTGTGTGTGTGTGTGTGTGTGTGTGTGTGTGTGTGTGTGTGTGTGTGTGTGTGTGTGTGTGTGTGTGTGTGTGTGTGTGTGTGTGTGTGTGTGTGTGTGTGTTCTTTGTCAACTTTATGAAGGCTATCCGTTAGACTTATTTTCGCCTTTTAAACAAATTTGCATTTCAGGAAATATTGTTCCTGGCTTTTTTCTCCATCAGCCAGAGCAAATCTTTAGTTAATGGTGGTAGGGAGAGGGAAGAAGAGGGATGGGGAGGATAGGATAGGGGTAGGGAATATAGGGAAGGGAGAGGAGGATAGGGAGGAGAGAAGAGGAGGCATAGTAAAAGAAAAGAAATAGAATGTGAAGGGGAATTGGATGAAGACTAGTGGATGGGAAAAACCACACTAAAAAGACTAAATGAAGTGGATAAGGGAACAGTACAAATAAACAGAGGAATAAAAATGTTTTCTTACAACTCTCCATATGCATATCGTGTATATACCTTAAGATACACACAAAAGTAATCTGCACATGGTAACATTTACAAAGTCACACAGATTGTGACTTTGTAAATGTAATAATGTTGGTAGAATTACCGACAATATGTAAAGTAAAAGGACACAAGTGCAATTAATGTGACATTTTATTGTAACGGCTTAATAAAGCTCCTGGAGATCGAAACCTTGCCACAGTAAAATATCTCATTAGTTGCACTTGTGTCCTTTGACTCTGTAAATGATCCAAGTCGGGTTATTTGTGTATTGTTTCAGTAACGGTATTGTGTTTTTTTTTTTTGTTCTTAATCCTAAGAAATGCATACACTCACCTGTCAGTGGATATTCACTGAGATATACATGCCTTGGTGTATATAAAATGTGAGATACACATCTTTCAGTATATATTCAGTGAGAAGACACATAGCTGAGTGTATATACCTCTTCGAAGAGCTGACAGATAGGAGAAATAATAACGACTCAGGAACAACGGTAGCACTAGTTACGCTTACCTTCTCCTAAAGCGTTGGTTTCTATCTGCAAAAGTTTCAAGAGAGTCAAGAGAACATACTGAGTGCAGTTCCGGTGCTGCTCTGAAAGTTATCAGCCTTGCTGAGTGTAATGCATTGTTGCATTGTTGTATTAGTCACAGGGACTGATGGAGTCTTGATCCTCCGTTCGTGTGGGTCAGTCATCACAAGAACTGGTAGAAGGTTGATCCTCCGTCCGTGTGGGTCAATCACCACAAGAACTCGTAGCGGGTTGATCCTCCGTTCGTGTGGGTCAGTCATCACAAGAACTGGTAGAGGGTTGATCCTCCGTCCGTGTGGGTCAATCATCACAAGAACTGGTAGAAGGTTGATCCTCCGTCCGTGTGGGTCAATCATCACAAGAACTGGTAGAGGGTTGATCCTCCGTCCGTGTGGGTCAATCACCACAAGAACTGGTAGCGGGTTGATCCTCCGTTCGTGTGGGTCAATCATCACAAGAACTGGTAGAGGGTTGATCCTCCGTCCGTGTGGGTCAATCATCACAAGAACTGGTAGAAGGTTGATCCTCCGTCCGTGTGGGTCAATCATCACAGGAACTGGTAGAGGGTTGATCCTCCGTCAGTGTGGGTCAGTCATCACAAGAACTGGTAGAGGGTTGATCCTCCGTCCGTGTGGGTCAGTCATCACAAGAACTGGTAGAGGGTTGATCCTCCGTCCGTGTGGGTCAGTCATCACAAGAACTGGTAGAGGGTTGATCCTCCGTCAGTGTGGGTCAGTCATCACAAGAACTGGTAGAGGGTTGATCCTCCGTCCGTGTGGGTCAGTCATCACAAGAACCGGTAGAGGGTTGATCCTCCGTCCGTGTGGGTCAGTCATCACAAGAACTGGTAGAGGGTTGATCCTCCGTCCGTGTGGGTCAGTCATCACAAGAACTGGTAGAGGGTTGATCCTCCGTCCGTGTGGGTCAGTCATCACAAGAACTGGTAGAGGGTTGATCCTCCGTCCGTGTGGGTCAATCATCACAAGAACTGGTAGAGGGTTGATCCTCCGTCTGGTACTCATCACCTGGTCTCCTCAAGCTATGGTTGAGTACAGAAACCACGTAATGCTGAGTAAAACCTTCATTTCAGGCAGCGTTTCTTTCAGGACTGTGATGAATTAAGACTTGGTAGCGTTTCGTTGCCCTCAGTCACCATCCTATCAGTGTTCTGAAACTTTCTCTCAGATTGTAGATAAATGGTTCAGAGGACCGGCAAATTGATGACTTAAACACATGTGTAGCACTTGAGGAAAAGTTTCGCCACACAGTAGTTTCATCAGTCCTATACAAAGAAGAATGTTGAAGATCAGAATGAGTTTGAGGTAATCAGTCCCTCAGCCTGGAGTCGATGTAATCAGTCTATCAATCTTAAAAAGATTTTTATTTACATCACACTTATTCACAATCTCTGCAACCACGGTGCTCTAAACACCACCTCCAAGGCTGAGGGACTGATTACCTCATCTTTTGTATATAGTTCTTCTGTTTTCTTGTTATGTCCAAGAATCTGTATTGATAAAGCCACTGGATGGCGAAACGTCTACAATAAAGACAACCAGATGTTGCACAAGTGTCTTAACTTTCATCTTGTCGGTATTGTATACCTGTCTTGCACACACTTGCACACACTTTACGTTGGTGAAGGGCTCTTAATTAAAGGAAGTGGAGCTACTCTCCCCTTCCTCTGATCAAATTTGACTGCCTGCATGATGCTGTAATAGTATTCTAAAAACTATTTTCATATGTTAACATTGTCACTTGGTTGGAAATGTTTTCTAGACAGTTAAACGTCTTGAGGTGAGACCGAAACTGTCGCATTTGGGGGATTTTCTTATAGATCTTTTGACAGATTTATTCTATTACTTTTTTTTTTAACTTTTCACCTCTTCTTATACGCAAGATTTATTAAGGGAAAGGATACAAGTGCAACTAATGTAATATTTTAGTGTGGCAACTTTTCGCTCTCCAGGAGTTTTGACAAGCGGCTTGACAAAGCTCCTGGAGAGCGAAGCGTTGCCATAATAAAATGTCACATTAGAAATATAAACACATATGCAGTATAATGTGATC
>NC_091360.1:1668367-1685867 GCF_038502225.1 Cherax quadricarinatus | reverse complement strand
TATATATATATAAATATATATAATATATATAAATGTATACATATATATATATATATATATATATATATATATATATATATATATATATATATATATATATATAAATTTTTGTAACCACGAACAAGTGGTATCGGGCAATAACAACACTTCGACTAGCCAAGGACTCGAACCCGTGGTGTTTTGGCCCACGTCATTGGTGAGCGAAAATCACATGAAGCTCTAACCCACAGGACCACTAAATCCTACAAGAACCAAGCACCCAGCCAAGCTAGGAGTGTTACCCTTGGTCCGAGCTTGTTGGGCTAGTACACCAAACAGGGAGTAGAATAAAATTAGCTCAGAGGCACCCACACCACAATATGTCCTCGGACGCAGGGTAACACACCTAGCTTGGCTGGGTGCTTGGTTCTTGTAGGATTTGGTGGTCCTGTGGATTAGAGCGTCATGTGATTTTCGCTCACCAGTGAGGTGGGCCAAAATATCATGGGTTCGAGTCCTTGGCTCTATATATATTTATATATATATATATATATGTATATATATATATATATACATATATATATATATATATATATATATATATATATATATATATGTATATATATATATATATATATATATATATATATATATATATATATATATATATATATATATATATATATATATATATATATATATATATATAAAGAAACAGAAAATTTATTAGATATAATTATGATACATTTCAAATTAGTTACCCAGCTTTATTAAAGGTAAAATTAGTTAAACAAATTCTGAACCTAGCAAATATAATTGGCAGTGAAAATTTAGTAAAATTTTTGAAAATCATGTTAGGTGTTTGCTCCAGGGATGAGAGGCGAACAGGTGGAGAGACTGGTGGGTGGATGGACGGGTGGGGATGGATGATGGTTCTGGTGGGGGACGGGGTGAGACGGGTGAATGAAATGGTTGTATGAATGCTATTCCAGGTGGGTGAACCATCTAAATGGGAGCGGGATTAATGTAAATACCGTTCAGGAATTAGTCAGGATGAAGCCCTGACTGAGTGACTGGTTGGTGGTGTGTTGGTGGTGTGTGTTGGTGGTGTGTGTTGGTGGTGTGTGTTGGTGGTGTGTGTTGGTGGTGTGTGTTGGTGGTGTGTGTTGGTGGTGTGTGTTGGTGGTGTGTGTTGGTGGTGTGTGTTGGTGGTGTGTGTTGGTGGTGTGTGTTGGTGGTGTGTTGGTGGTGTGTGTTGGTGGTGTGTTGGTGGTGTGTTGGTGGTGTGTGTTGGTGGTGTGTTGGTGGTGTGTGTTGGTGGTGTGTTGGTGGTGTGTGTTGGTGGTGTGTTAATGGTGTGTGTTGGTGGTGTGTGTTGGTGGTGTGTTGGTGGTATGTGTTGGTGGTGTGTGTTGGTGGTGTGTTGGTGGTGTGTTGGTGTGTGTGTGTTGGTGGTGTGTTGGTGGTGTGTTGGTGGTGTGTGTTGGTGGTGTGTTGGTGGTGTGTTGGTGTGTATTGGTGTTGTGTTGGTGTGTGTGTGTTGGTGGTGTGTGTTGGTGGTGTGTTGGTGGTGTGTTGGTGTGTATTGGTGGTGTGTTGGTGTGTGAGTGTTAGTGGTGTGTGTTGGTGGTGTGTTGGTGGTGTGTTGGTGTGTGTGTGTGTGTTGGTGGTGTGTGTTGGTGGTATGTGTTGGTGGTGTGTGTTGGTGGTGTGTTGGTGTGTGTGTGTTGGTGGTGTGTGTTGGTGGTGTGTTGGTGGTGTGTGTTGGTGGTGTGTGTTGGTGGTGTGTTGGTGGTGTGTGTTGGTGGTGTGTTGGTGGTGTGTGTTGGTGGTGTGTGTTGGTGGTGTGTTGGTGTGTGTGTGTTGGTGGTGTTCTCAGTAGTAGTAACCAGTTACCAGTAACCAGTGTACCAGTAGTTGACTCACTACCAACCGTCTCTGCCTGAGTCACTGTCTGTGTTCATATTGTGCTGACCACAGCAGTATTCAAAGACTCCCTCACATATGGGTACTGTGGGCGGCCAGTCGGTTATACGAGAGTGAGCAGGGAGATAGGCAGGCTGTTTGGGCGCTCCCCACATTATCTGTAATTATACGTACTACCAGCCTACCTGAGTATTACTTTACCCTATCCACGTATCGAACTCCCACATGATAAATGGTGGCACCGGTGTGGAGCGTGGATTTAAGTTTTTACGGGTAATTCAAGACGTTAGAAGACTGTTTGTGAGTAGCCGGCGGGTCAAAGGTGAACCATCTCACCCACTCCAGCTACTCGCTCCCCTCACTCACCACCTCCAACCTGCAAGCCTGTTGCAGCCGTTTCAAGCTTCCTGGCTTAGTTCGTGTGCTAATTGCTTCAATCTCCGAGGGGTTGACCCAGATTTTGCAATTAAGCCAGTCAGTAAGCCAGACTGTGGAAGTGAACGCCAGTCAGCCTATCATCCAGCCTGTCTCCTGTCATCCACCTGCTCCTCCGTGCTGTGTGCATCGTTACACGTCTTCCAGTCAGCCATTCTCGTGGGGTAAGCCAGTCAGCCAATCCAGCTTCTAACCCAGCTGAGAGTGAGAAGTAAGCCATGCAAGTTCAGAGCCTCTGAAGTATCGTCTCATGTATCGCTTTGTGCTCCCAGTTGGATGCTAAGCGTGGTTTTCACCATTCCTGTGGCATAGAGTGGCTTATCAAGCCACCTTTGTGGGTAGAGTGGAGTGCGCGCCAGAGCGCCAGCGAGAGTCACCTCACCCACCGCTATACACTCTCCCTCCACCAACCCACCACCAACCACCCACCACCAGCCACCCACCTCATCTACCTGTGGTTGTTTGCATCCTTGTACCGGGTCCTAATACTGTTTTGGCTCACATAATTGGTCAAGAGATGTAGCTGAGCGCCAATGATAAAGCCAATTATGCGAGTTCACCGAGAAAGCGCATTTCTTCACGACGACAGTGTGAGTGTTGGCGTCATCCCCGGGCAGGACAACCTTCCTCATCACCAGTCATCACCGTCGACTACTACAGACTTCAGTGATAATTTTCTGTTTAGAGACATTTTTCTTGCATTTAAAGACAATTGCGTGTGTGAGACATTTATAATGAATTTCTTGTGTACTCTAAACCTTGTGTTTTCAGTGTAGACTCAGTGTTTCTTTGACTCGTTATTTTTGCAATATTTTTCAGTGTTTTGCACCAAATCTGCCTTTCTGTTAAAAACTCTTTCTTTGTATATATTCCTTCCTCAGAATCCGTAGATCACATGAATACAGATTGATCGATCAAATTTTTTTATCACTTCCACTGTGTAATCCCAACGTTGAGTTTCTTCGATGAGTTGTGCTATATTATACCTTGTATTGCATTACAGTTTCAGTTACGTAAGCTTCCATTCCAATGTTCTACTTATGTATGTTATAATGTTTAATTGTTGTGTACTTTGACATTGTATAGAATCAGCCCAAGCCGTACACCTGCCATCTCTAGTTTGTATTAGTTGTATGTCGGGACGACATACGTTAGCGTCGCCGAGCTCTCAGTAGTAGTAACCAGTTACCAGTAACCAGTGTACCAGTAGTTGACTCACTACCAACCGTCTCTGCCTGAGTCACTGTCTGTATTCATAATGTGCTGACCACAGCAGTATTCAAAGACCCCCTCACATATGGGTACTGTGGGCGGCAAGTCAGTTATACGAGAGTGAGCAGGGAGATAGGCAGGCTGTTTGGGCGCTCCCCACATTATCTGTAATTATACGTACTACCAGCCTACGTGAGTATTACTTTACCCTATCCACGTATCGAACTCCCACATGATAGTGTGTGTTGGTGGTGTGTTGGTGGTGTGTTGGTGGTGTGTGTTGGTGGTGTATGTTGGTGGTGTGTGTTGGTGTGTGTGTGTTGGTGGTGTGTGTTGGTGGTGTGTTGGTGGTGTGTTGGTGTGTGTGTGTTGGTGGTGTGTGTTGGTGGTGTGTGTTGGTGGTGTGTTGGTGGTGTGTTGGTGTGTGTGTGTGTTGGTGGTGTGTGTTGGTGGTGTGTTGGTGGTGTGTGTTGGTGGTGTGTGTTGGTGGTGTGTTGGTGGTGTGTGTTGGTGGTGTGTTGGTGGTGTGTGTTGGTGGTGTGTGTTGTTCTGTGTATTGGTGGTGTGTTGGTGGTGTGTGTTGGTGGTGTGTGATGGTGGTGTGTGTTGTTGGTGTGTGCGTTGGTGTGTGTATTGGTGGTGTGTTGGTGGTGTGTGTTGGTGGTGTGTGTTGGTGGTGTGTGTTGGTGGTGTGTTGGTGTGTGCGTTGGTGTGTGTATTGGTTGTGTGTTGGTGGTGTGTGTTGGTGGTGTGTATTGGTGGTGTGTTGGTGTGTGCGTTGGTGTGTGTATTGGTGGTGTGTTGGTGGTGTGTGTTGGTTGTGTGTGTTGGTGGAGTGTTGATGGTGTGTTGGTGGTGTGTGTTGGTGGTGTGTATTGGTGGTGTGTTGGTGGTGTGTGTTGGTGGTGTGTGTTGGTGGAGTGTTGGTGTCTGTATTGGTGGTGTGTATTGGTGTTGTGTGTTGGTGGAGTGTTGGTGGTGTGTTTTGGTGGTGTGTTGGTAGTGTGTTGCTGGTGTGTTGCTGGTGTGTTGCTGGTGTGTTGCTGGTGTGTTGCTGCTGTGTTGCTGGTGTGTTGCTAGTCTGTTGCTGGTGTGTTGCTGGTGTGTTGCTGGTGTGTTGCTGGTGTGTTGCTAGTGTGTTGCTGGTGTGTTGCTGGTGTGTTACTAGTCTGTTGCTGGTGTGTTGCTGGTGTGTTGCTGGTGTGTTGCTAGTCTGTTGTTGGTGTGTTGCTGGTGTGTTGCTAGTCTGTTGCTGGTGTGTTGCTGGTGTGTTGGCATTGTATTGCTGGTGTGTTGCTGGTGTGTTGGTAGTCTGTTGCTGGTGTGTTGCTGGTGTGTTGCTGGTGTGTTGGTATTGTATTGCTGGTGTGTTGCTGGTGTGTTGCTAGTCTGTTGCTGGTGTGTTGCTGGTGTGTTGCTGGTGTGTTGGTATTGTATTGCTGGTGTGTTGCTAGTCTGTTGTTGGTGTGTTGCTGGTGTGTTGGTAGTGTGTTGCTGGTGTGTTGCTGGTGTGTTGGTAGTGTGTTGGTAGTGTGTTGCTGGTGTGTTGGTAGTGTGTTGGTAGTGTGTTGGTACTGTGTTCCTGGTGTTGGTGTCCTTGGTAAAGTAATTATGGTCACAAGACCGAAACGTTTTTACTAAAAGTGTCTTATTTAAATTCAGCTGTGGCCATTTTCCTCAAGAATAATATATACTTCACAGAAGGTTGAATAATTAAACCAGTGACAGCTCTTTCTTCAGGCTATTTAAAAACTTGACACCAAGCAATACTTTCACGTTTTTTTAGTTATTTCTAAGGTATTTATTTCTTTTACGATTTTTCTACAAAAATTAATATATTTCTAGTTCTTCTTGATTCTCTGATACTCTCCCGGTCCGGGTTTTTTCCAAGTGGTGGCCCGGCCTTGGCTCAGTGTCTCTGGAGTATCTCAGACTAACGTCTACCATGGGAGGAGGTACAAGTACCCCCTCATCGTTGGGACCAAGTGTCCACAGGCCTAGCCACATTCCCCGTCCTCACGGGGCTCGTAGGGAGAAGCTAGGCCTCTCTGGTCTGCCATCCCCGCCCCAAGGGGGAGAATGGGAATGACAGTCTTGTGAGCTATAAGCTCTGGCTCAGGCACCTACCCTACCCTAGAAGGGCTCGGCATGGTGTCGATCATATTTATATCATATATATATATATATATATATATATATATATATATATATATATATATATATATATATATATATATATGTATATATATATATATATATGTATATATATATATATATATATATATATATATATATATATATATATATATATATATATATATATATATATATATATATATATATATATATATATATATATATATATATATATATAATTTGACCTCCAAATGAAAGTGTTTATCTTAGTGGCACATCTCACAGCATTAGCAGACTTTGTCTGGTACTGGCGCTCACTGAAGCACTTAACTTAATTGTGCGATGCACCAGAGAGTTCATTGATTTAATCTTCCTATCAGCTGGGATGGGATAAGATAAGTCAGACACATGTGAATTTTTAATCATCTTTATTCCGAAACGTTTCGCCTGCACATTAGGCTTCATCAGGCGAATCTTTACGTGGATGTGTATTCTATTATACAAAACTGAGATAAAAGGTTCAGACCATCGTAACAGCAGTTTCATGGTGGATGATAGTATAGCTACTGGGTATCCCATAGCTCGTTAGCGCACTCAGTTCACACACTGAGATCCGGGGATTGATCCTCAGGTACGGTTGGAAAACGCTAGGATGTGTTTCTATAAGACCCCTGCTGTCCCTGTTCAACCATCAGTAAAATGGATACCTGGGTGTTAGTCGACTGGTGTAGGTTGCATCCTGGGATAAAATTGACTGGGATACACAGTCAAAGTTTATCTCTTTGCCATGGTAAAGTTAAAATGTTAATTAACTTGGTGAAAAAATTTGTTATTGTTCAAAATACTGAGGCACAGAAGAGGATAGAAGGAAGTGAATCTGGCAAGCGGCGAATTTAGAGACGGGGCCAGGAGCTGAGACTCGACTCCAGGAACCAAATATAAGTGAGAACATACAGATGAGCACACACACACACACACACACACACACACACACACACACACACACCACACAGACTCACACACACACACACACACACACATACACACACACACGCACACATACTTGCCAATTACACACACACTCAACACACGGGGAAGAAATGACATTTATCTGATCTTGATTTTCAATTTCAATCTGCTAATATAATGTGTCTTTTATCTGGGGACATAAATCTTCAGTGAGGTCCTTCCTAAATCCAATAAGAGAACCAAGGCATCTTCCAGTGTGGCACTACTGACTGCTGCAACGACTGAGTTATGGACCAGAAGGAATTGACTTCGTCCTCTGTGTGTGTGTGTGTGTGTGTGTGTGTGTGTGTGTGTGTGTGTGTGTGTGTGTGTGTGTGTGTGTGTGTGTGCGTGCGTGCGTTTTAAATAGCAACTGTCAAAACGAAATGTTTGTCTTGCAAATCTGCAAATATCAATACCGATTTGCAGCTATAGTAGCTAATCTGCTATCATAGCTTCCAATTGTATCCAGGATGCGATCTCTCTATTGGAATGATGAAGCCACTGGGTGGCGAAACGTCTTAAAAATAAAGATACGAGGTGTGGCACATTAGTCTTATTCATCTATCAGCTGCCATTTTCTACTCCAGACTGCCCACACTAGTACCATTATGATATTCTCTTCGTAATGGAGTCTGGACGGCAGAACGGATATACTGTCTCTCCTACGGATGTTCACGTAGTCTTCCAGTTTCTTCGTCTGCCCGAGGAGGTTAAATTTGATCTCACGCGTTGGCGAGAGTTGGATAAAATGCCGAATTGCAGACAAGTACGAAGACAAACCCACCGCGTATCGCTCTGTGTAGATGAAGTTCTCTCACAATGGAAAACGTTGTCTTGCAGAGTTGCTGCTGTTGCTGTCGTCTGGAGACTAGGGGATGCTCACTACTGTTTCAAGTCTGATATTACTCGGTAATATATTCTCTCACACGACTCTCTCGCTTCTCCTCCGTTGCTCAAGTGTCCAATCGCAGATTTATCCGTCTCACATATTTACAAACCATAAAGTGTCCTATTCTATTAACCGTAATAGTTAACGTTACTCCTGTTCCAATTCTACACTTGTTTTATCAACCGGAATTCATAACATTGCACCTGTTCACATTCTTTACATCGGGTATATGCCATAATTTGTCGTTTTTCCTAAACTAGAGCTCAAAACCTTGCGTGAGAAAGTGGCATTACTGCCAAGACTGCTTATAATGAGTTACTGTCATGATACAGTAAAATTCTCAGTCCAAAACAATGTAAATATATAAGGTCAGATCAAAACCTATAACTTCAGGTCATTGTCTGTAAGTTGCTCTTATCTCCAATTTATTTTTATTTTAATAAAGTTAAAAAATATTCATATACATGTAGCGCGGAGAATAGGACTTAGACGTCTCTTGTCCGAGGCTTTGTGGCTTCCAGTTAGCAGTGGTGGAGGTGTGGAAAAAGATATTTTATTACAGGAAACGTTTCGCCACTCGTGGCGAAACGTTGCCTATAATACATATCCGGAAGTGTACATAAATGTCTCTTTCCACATCTTGTCGGTATCACCTTAACAATTCTCACTAGAGGAGGTACCTCCCTATATATTATTTGTAATTCTTTATTTTTAAATTATTTTTTGTAAATCTGTTTTTTTTCAAATTATGATTTGCAAGTCTGTGTTTTCAAATAATAATCTGTAAGTCTGTATTTTCAATGTTCTTGTTTCTCTCGTTCACTCCCCAGCTGGGAATACGCTCCCATGTCTTGTTTATCATCCATTGTCTCTGTTCCTGTGCCACTTGCTAGGCATTAAATTAGAATGTGAGATCTCGGCTGGCGTGGTCGCTCGGATTGCTCGGCTTTCCTGCCAGGTTCGTCTGCTAAGTTTAGTCGGCTGGTTAGATTCGCTCAGTATGGTCGGCTCGTTCGCCTTGCTCAGCTTTCTCAGCTTACTTGCCTGGGTAGGCTCACTCGCTTGGCTTCCTCGGAAGTCAAACGCATTTTGAGGTCAGTCGCCTTAAGCCATACATTATCAAAGCTAAGCTTAATGGGTAATGGAAGACATACACTGGTCTGCCAGAAAGAATTTCTTCCCCTTCTTTTTATTTCCTTGACTCCCACATTTTCATATTTTATTGTTCTATATACATTATTAAACACATTCTTGGCTTCTCAATATTATTACCTTCGTCTTATTCATATTTGTTGCACTTTATTGCAACCATATCATTCCATTCTCTGGTAATAGATGCATCCATTCATATTAGTAAATAATCTTCTCACACACACACACACACACACACACACATATATATACATATATATATATATATATATATATATATATATATATATATATATATATATATATATATATATATATATATATATATATATATATATATATATATATATATATATATATATATATATATATATATATATATATATATATATATATATATATATATATATATATATATATATATATATACCGAGAGTGTATGTCTCTCAGCGTATATACGTGAGAGTTTACTTGGAATCCTAGTTTAGGTATTAAAGTCTTCTTGACTGGTGGTGTACAGGAGACATGCAGCATTAATGACCCTCGTCTAGTAGACAGGGTTTAAATTTCATTAACCAACCTGTTACACGAGACAGTTAAGCCATAATTTTCACTGTTTTAAAGCCTTAAGAGTGATTTTTTGTAGGTTGCAAGGCAGTTGGTAATATTAGGCAGTGTTGTGCAGTGATGACGAACGATGACCAAGGAATATTCGGCACATTTTCAGTGTCCAGTTCTCTGTATGCGTCAGGTTCGTAGCAGTGATCTTGTTATGATGAAATATTGACGACAGCAGTGATAGCTTGTGGCAGAGGTAGGTGATATAGGATGTTGTTATAGTCACAGGAGGCGATTATTTCTCGCATCAGAGCTAAGTTGTGTTGCAGCGACCACCACTAACCACTACCACAACCACTACACAACTACCACCACCACCACCACCAATACCACCACCACCACCAATACCACCACCACCACCACCACCACCAATACCACCACCACCAACAACAACAACAACCACAACAACCACCACAGCAAAAGCCACAACATCCACCACAACCACCACAACAACCACCACAACAACCACCACAACAACAACCACAACAATCACAACCACCACCACAACAACAACCACCACAACCACAACAACCACCACCACAGCAACCACAGCAATAACAACCACCACAGCAACCACAACAACAACAACACATCCACACCACCATAACGACACTACCACCACCACCACCACTACCATTACCACTACCACCACAACTACCATTACCATTACCACCACCACTACCATTACCACTACCACCACCATAACCACTACCACCACGAATACCACAACCACCACTACTACCATTACCACGACTACTACTACTACCACCACTACCACTACCATCACCACCACTACTACCATTAGCACCACCACTACTACCATTAGCACCACCACTACTCCCATTAGCACCACCACTACTACCATTACCACCACCACTACTACCATTAGCACCACCACTACTACCATTAGCACCACCACTACTCCCATTAGCACCACCACTACTACCATTACCACCACCACTACTACCATTACCACCACCACTACTACCATTAGCACCACCACTACTACCATTAGCACCACCACTACTCCCATTAGCACCACCACTACTACCATTAGCACCACCACTACTACCATTAGCACCACCACTACTCCCATTAGCACCACCACTACTACCATTACCACCACCACTACTACCATTACCACCACCACTACTACCATTAGCACCACCACTACTACCATTAGCACCACCACTACTCCCATTAGCACCACCACTACTACCATTAGCACCACCACTACTACCATTAGCACCACCACTACTCCCATTAGCACCACCACTACTACCATTACCACCACCACTACTACCATTACCACCACCACTACTACCATTACCACCACCACTACTACCATTAGCACCACCACTACTACCATTAGCACCACCATTACTACCATTAGCACCACCACTACTCCCATTAGCACCACCACTACTACCATTACCACCACCACTACAACCACCACCACTACCACTACCACCACCACCACCACCACTACCACAACCACCACTACCACTACCACCACCACCACCAATATAAAACTCGTTTCGCTATATCTGCCACACTATTTTCCCCAGCTCAGCCCAACGCTTTAAAATGTAGTCTACATTCACAATAGCTTTTATTTTTTATTTTGTTTTATAATTTGCTGCTCTCAAGTTAAAATAAATATTTACATATATTGTGTGAACCTCTGTAATTATTATTGGAATTATTATTAATATTATTCTTATAATTATTTTTAATACTACTATTATTTTGTTGTGATTGTTAATGTATCTATATGCATATACATATATATATATATATATATATATATATATATATATATATATATATATATATATATATATATATATATATATATATATATATATATATATATATGCTGGGGACTTTCTGTTGGCTGTTCCCAACTCCAGCCTTGGCACACGCCTCGACCCACAGACCATCCGCATCGGTGTTACCCTTCGACTTGCCGCCCCTATTCTCGCCGAACACAGGTGTATTTTTGGCAGTGAAGCAGCAGACCGATTCGGGTACCATGGTCTTGTGTGCCGTAAATCCGAGGGAAAGATTGCAAGACATGAGGAGGTTAATAAAATTATCAAGAGGAGCCTCACAACAGCTGGATGCCCAGCAGTAAGGGAGCCACCCCAACTATACAAATCTGATGGCAGCCAGAAGCGTCCAGATGGTATCACCCTTCAAGCCTGGACAGATGGGAAGAAGGTGGTGTGGGACCATACATGTGCATCTACCTTGGCTGATACCTATCTCCAATACACCAGGGAGGAAGGAGGGGCAGCTGCCAGCTTCAGGGAGTCCCAAAAGTCTAGAAAATATGGAGAACTTGCCCATCATTATATGTTTGTTCCCATAGGCTCAGAGACCCTTGGCTCATGGGGAAAGAGTGCATCTAAATTCCTTAAGGAGCTGGGAAAAAGACTCATCAGGGTAACTAGGGATCCCAGGGCATATATATATATATATATATATATATATATATATATATATATATATATATATATATATATATATATATATATATATATATATATATATATATATATATATATATATATATATATATATATATATATATATATATATATATATATATATATATATATATATGTATATATATATACATATATATATATATATATATATATATATATATATATATATATATATATATATATATATATATATATATATATATATATATATATATATATATATATATATATATATATATATATATATATATATATATATGCTGGGGACTTTTTGTTGGCTGTTCCCAACTCCAGCCTTGGCACACGCCTCGACCCACAGACCATCCGCATCGGTGTTACCCTTCGACTTGCCGCCCCTATTCTCGCCGAACACAGGTGTATTTTTGGCAGTGAAGCAGCAGACCGATTCGGGTACCATGGTCTTTTGTGCCGTAAATCCGAGGGAAAGATTGCAAGACATGAGGAGGTTAATAACATTATCAAGAGGAGCCTCACAACAGCTGGATGCCCAGCAGTAAGGGAGCCACCCCAACTATGCAAATCTGATGGCAGCCAGAAGCGTCCAGATGGTATCACCCTTCAAGCCTGGACAGATGGGAAGCAGGTGGTGTGGGACCATACATGTGCATCTACCTTGGCTGATACCTATCTCCAATACACCAGGGAGGAAGGAGGGGCAGCTGCCAGCTTCAGGGAGTCCCAAAAGTCTAGAAAATATGGAGAACTTGCCCATCATTATATGTTTGTTCCCATAGGTTCAGAGACCCTTGGCTCAGGGGGAAAGAGTGCATCTAAATTCCTTAAGGAGCTGCGAAAAAGACTCATCAGGGTAACTAGGGATCCCAGGGCAGCTAGTTTTCTGTTCCAGCGGCTCAGTGCGGCTGTTCAAAGGGGTAATGCCTGCTGTATTTTGGGCACACGCCCCAGCTCTGAGGAGCTGGATGAGATTTTCGCCTTATAATCGGTGATACACACGTAACAACATGTACCTTATATGCCACCTTTATATCAACAATGTATCTCTTAAATCTTCTGTACCATATTATGTAATAAAATATTGCTATTGGTAAAAAAATATATATATATATTAAAAGATGGGGTGGTAGGGGAAGTGGAATATTCAAACGGCTTCAGGAAGAAATCCAAATATTCTTCCTTGAAGCCTTTTTATCCACTTCACCGAGGCTATGGGTCCCACAATTTACACCAGAGGTGGACCCCATCTTATATATAAAAATTTATTCCTATTGGTAAAAAAAAAATATATATTAAAAGATGGGGTGGTAGGGGAAGTGGAATATTCAAACGGCTTCAGGAAGAAATCCAAATATTCTTCCTTGAAGCCTTTTTATCCACTTCTCCGAGGCTGTGGGTCCCACAATTTACACCAGAGGCGGACCCCATCTTATATATAAAAATTTATTTAAATATATATATATATATATATATATATATATATATATATATATATATATATATATACATATATATGTATATATATATATATATATATATATATATATATATATATATATATATATATATATATATATATATATATATATATATATATATATATATATGTATATATATATATATATATATATATATATATATATATATATATATATATATATATATATATATATATATATATATATATATATATATATATATATATATATATATATATATATATATATATATATATATATATATATATATATATATATATATATATATATATATATATATATATATATATATATATATATATATATATATATATATATATATATATATATATTATATTACGTTTTTTTAGAAGAGATACGTTGGAGTTCGAGCAAGGTAACATTTATTAATGGATTCAGGGAAACTGGTCAGGTGGAAGAGTCCTGGTGTGGTAAGTACAGTGCCTGCACTCTGCAGGAGGAGGTAGGGATGTTGCAGCCTTGGAGATGGGAAGAACAGTGCCTGTACTCTGCAGGAGGTGGTGATGATGTTGCAGCCCTGCAGGTGGGGGTGGGGATGTTGTAGCCCTGGAAGTGGGAAGTACAGTGCCTGCACTGTGCAGGTGGGGATGTTGCGTCTCGGAGGGTCATCTGAACTGTGATATCAACACGCTTCTTGCAAGACGGTAATTGAATAAATAACTGTGAATGCGTTTGCTCTTTCTTGTGTTACCATAACTCGCTGAGAGACGGTCTGTGTGTTAAAAAAAACTAAATGTGTAAGAAAAGTAATTCTCCATCAAACTATCCAGCATTTTTTTACATGACAATGGACTTACTTTCATTAGTTGAACTTCAGAAATAAGATGTTGAAATTTTGCTTTTTTTAATCATACAGAAAATATGAAAGGAAAAATACAAATTAAAATTTCATTGGGAGAACGTTTCTCTCTGTGTAGAAACGTCTTTCACCCTTTCTAAAACTACGATGTTAATATATTTCATCTGAATTGTATGTGCCTCAAAGATTTCAAAAAAATATTTTGGACAAGATTAGCCTGAGAGGATTACCCATATATATTATTAGTTTCATTTATCCCTACCGCCATACTAGTGTGGGTGATTCTGGGTGAGGAATGCTGGAAGCTCAGTCCTCCGACTGTCAGTCATGAGAGAAACACGTCACTCTTGCTGTCAGGATTAGTTGCGTTTATTACCCTGAGTGGGATTTAGCAAACATCCTTCCCTGGTACGTGAAGGATGTCTGCTACAACACACACACACACACACATACACGTATAAAATACGTATAAAATACTGAGAGGTATTGACAAGGTGGGTATGGACAGAATGTTTCAGAGATGGGACACAGTAACAAGGGGCCACAACTGGAAGTTGAAAACTCTGAGTTATTGGGATGTTAGGAAGAATTTTTTCAGCATTAAAGTTGTCAGGAAGTGGAACAATCTGAAGAGCGATGTAGCAGAGGCAGTATTCATACATAGCTTTAAGGAGGGGTATGACAAGGCTCTTAAAGCAGGGAGGGAGTGGACCTATTAACGACCAGCGAAGAGGCAGAAACGGGAGCTGTGACTAGACCCCCGCAACTACAAATAGGCGAGTACAAATAAGTGAGTACACACACACATAAACTCCCATCACTACTTTCTCTGTCACAAACACTACTTTCCACCTCAAACGTAGAAGACTTTTCACCCCAAACACACTACTTTTCGCCACTCACACACTACTTTCTGCATCATACACATACCACTTTCCGCCTGCTTCGCCCTCTTATTATCTGCTTACACCAGCTGTCAACACCCGCACTGGCGGGAGTGAGAGACGAGGCGTGAGGTGAAGTCTGTTTAGATGACTCAGCAAGTTTGCTACACAGAAACTTTACAATCAAGCTGGCTGTGCAAAGTCACAGTCCAGAAAGTAGTCACATTCCAACAGGCAGAGTTACAGTCCTGCAGGCAGAGTCACATTCCAAGAGGCAAAGTCACAATCCAGAAGGCAGTCACAGTTCTGCAGTCAGAGTCACAGACCTGCAAATAGTCACGGTCCCTTAATTTATATTACCGTTTTATGGGGACTGAACACCTGAGTGCTAAGGGACTAAGCTGAACACGTTACACTTACATATATTGTAAACAAAGCCAGGCATGCTAATCTGTTATGATTATAATCAATAAATGGTTGACTGGCAAGCCAGGGAAAGGCCTCAGTCAAATGACCAAGAGCTCCAGCTGCGGGTCATCATATGACTTAAACCCGCTTCTGGAAACACTTTTCCTCTTTCCTGACAAACCTTACCTTACCTAATCTGACCACAACTTCATCGTTCCACCACTTACCATATGAAACTGATATATTCCGTCGTGCAGACGGAACCTTTCTCTAATAAAGATACCCAGGTGTTACAAATGTCTCTTATTTATCAGTTTTGTCTGTTCTGTGTAACTCTTCTAGTGAGATATTCTCATCAGATACGGAGTCAACACATCGTCATCAAATTTAAATACTGACAAGAATTAAACAGCAAAAACTATATAATGTGGACATTTAATTCTGTATGTTTTGGTAGTGAAAAACACACATCTGGGCCCCACACACCTGGGCCCCACACACCTGGCCCCCTCACACACCTGGGCCCCACACACACCTGGGCCCCACACACTTGGGTCACACACACACCTGCGCCCCACACACACCTGGGCCCCACACACCTGTGCCCCACACACCTAGGTCCCTCCCACCTGGGCCCCACACTCACCTGGGCCCCACACACCTAGGTCCCTCACACCTGGGCCCCACACACACCTGGGCCCCACACACCTAGGTCCCTCTCACTTGGGCCCCACACTCACCTGGGCCCCACACACCTGGGCCCTACACACCTAGGCCCCACACACACCTGGGCCCCACACACACCTGGGCCCCACACACCTGTACCCCACACACCTTTTGTAATGTTTTTCTTATTCAGCCTAATAATCCGGGAAACCCGTTATAGCCTTTATGTTAAAAACTCGTTTTTAAACTTTGACTCAGAAGCCATTAATGAGAAAAGTTCTCAATTTATGCAAACTACTTCTCAATACAGCTGATAACTAATTAACAGTTAGTTTGCTCATAAACAAATAGAGCAGCATTTACACTGCTAGCTAATTTTACCTTCATTACATCTGTGCATTAGGGTGACATTCGATACATTTACAACACGAATCTCCCTGTTATTACATCTGTGTGTCACTGTTGTCTTCAGAGCAACAATTTCACTGCACATGTTACTATTTTTATTGAAGAAATTGGGATATTAGTTTCTTTCTGTTAATTTGTGAATGCCACAGCTGACTAGCTGTTGCTGGTTTTTTCTTCGTGCATTAAGATAATAGGTACGTGGAGGTCCGAACATCTGTTCGGATCATGTTTAAGATACAATATGCTGTTTATGGCACTATTGAGAACACTTTTCACCCGCCAGAAACTTTATCATGTCTCACGTTATCAGCTTAACTGACAAGCATTCTCTCTGACACAAGAGACTGGAAGTCTTCGTGTTATTTTTCAGGTCACACATAGATCTACATGGGTAAAGTCCATGTAGGTTTGCCAGGACGGGTCCTGGTGTTCTGCATGTGGTGACCGGGCATGTACATGGGTAAAAAGTACATGTATAATTAAGGTGGATAGTCAGGTGGAGAATGTTAGGTAGGTTGGATTTGAGACAGACCTGCACGGGACGGGTGGGTAGGTTGTTATGTTGGATAACGATAAAGGAGTTTCCTGGTGTTCCGGTTGGAACTGTTAGATATACCGATAAGTAGTGATTCCAAGATTCTGCAGTATTGAGTGTCTTCTTCCCTGGCGATAAGTTATGCGTCTCTAGTTGATTAAATGGTTGTGGAGACTTCAGTGTAGAGCTCAGGCGTTCCTTAAATCGTTCGTTCTGCTTGCATATTAGTGTTCTGAAATACCTGTTCGGAGGTCTCTGGATGTCTCGCCAACGTATAATTGGTTTCAGTCGTTGCAAGGGATTATGTATACCCGTGCAGAGTATTAAACTTTGTGGTGTGTCTTATTAGTGACGTCTTTGATGGTGGTGACAGTAGAAGTAGATACTTGGAATGAGCTAGATCTGTTTCGCCCACACAGTGGGCGAAACAGTC
>NC_091360.1:1643367-1663367 GCF_038502225.1 Cherax quadricarinatus | reverse complement strand
CCTACATCAGCTCATTTGAAAGCATTTTTATTGTTATGAGACATACAAGTAGGGAACAGGATGAAGTTGGAGCCATCTGTGGGCCAGCATTTTCATTTGATCAACTGATGTTATCTCGTTGACATCATTATGCTGAACGAATGTGTTCCATACTCGAGTCATCCTGGGTATGTATGATCTCAGATGGAGTGATGTTCTGGAGAAGGGTACAGCCAGAGTGAAGTTGCTGCTTTCTGCCCGTCTTGTGGCATAAAAGCTTGTTTCGCGCTGTCCTCGAAGTGGATCCAAGTGTGGTATTTTGACAATATTGGCCTTGTACATAACAGTAAGGCCACCCACATCCCTCCTATGTTGAAGGCTCTGCTGAAATGACAGATCCATCCAGGATGGGTCCAGGCGAGAGATGAGACGTCTTGCTCTGTTCTCTACTCTGTCAAGCAGTCGCAGATGAGAGGGGGGACAGGCAAACCAAGAAAGTGGAGCATACTCAAGGTGTGAGCGTACTTGTGCCTCGTACAGTATCTTGCAACCCCTACTGTCAAGCAGATGCGAGATACGGCGAAGTGCTGTAAGCTTCCTGGCTGCCTTGTTTGCAAGATTTACAACATGGTTCTTCATGGTTAGTTTGGAGTCAAATTTCACCCCAAGGATATCAACTTCTTCTCCAGGTGCCAACATCCTCCCATTCATCCTTACTACTGCACCAGCATTACCATCATGGTGCCTAGAGACGATCATCATTTGCGTTTTCTCAGGTGCAAATGTTACTTGCCATCTATTTCCCCAAGCTGATATAGCTCTCAGCTGGTGATTGATGTAGCTTAGAGCAGCTGGCATTTCTTCTCTTGGATAAGTGAATGTCAGTGTACAGTCGTCTGCATATGCATGTGATTCTGGGATGAGATGAAGAAGGTCGTTGAAGTAGACATTCCATAACAGTGGACCCAGCACACTTCCTTGTGGAACGCTTGCCCCAATAGGATGTCTTGCTGATTCCGTTCCATTGAGGACTACACTTAGAGATCTACCATGAAGGTAATCACTGAGGAGACATAGCGTAGAGCCTGCAATTCCCAGTGCTTGAAGTTTTGCTAAGAGGCCCTGGTGCCACACCCGGTCGAAAGCGCCAGCAATGTCCAGTGCTACCACACAGCTGACTTTGGATTCATCCAATGACTGGTGCCACTTAGTGGAGAGGTTTAACAACAGATCAGCAGCAGAGTAACCTTTCCTGAAGCCATATTGACGATCACAAAGTAGTGAGTGGTAGTCAAAAAAATCTGTCATTTGTCTTGAGATTATTGTCTCAAGGATCTTACCAGTGATTGACAGGAGTGACACTGGTCTGTAGTTGCTGATTTCTGCTCTGCTCTTCTTTTTGTGAACAGGGACTACATTTGCCTCTTTCCATGGAGAGGGCCATTTGCACTGTACTAGGCAGTGCTGAAAGATGCGAGTTAGAGGTGCTGCTAGCTGGTCTGCACATCTTCTCAACAATCTTGGGCTCAACTTGTCTGGGCCCACAGCCTTTTCTTGGTCAAGTGATTTAAGAAGGAAATGCACCTCCTCCTGCCTTATTGTCACCCCTGACAGTTTTGACACAGTTCTTGCAGCTAGCCAAGGAGGGTCCCTTGCTGGATCAGGAACTTGCATTTTGGTAGCAAAGTGTTCAGCAAAGAGGTCCGCTTTCTCTTGACTACTAGTAGAGGTGGTCCCATCCTGTCGATTTAGAGGTGGAATAAGTTCATCAGGCAGATAACCTTGTCTGTCCTTGACCAGGGACCACCAGGTTTTGGAGCCTACCCTACCTGATGCTAACTTTCTTTTAGTGTCCAACTCCCATTTAGCAATGGCCCACTTTTGAACATCACCCATATGCCTACAGGCTTGCATGTGCAAGTTCCTGTTATAGGTGGTAGGATGTCTCTTATACCTTCGCCATGCTTTGTACTTAGCAGTAGCAGCCTCTCTACAACGAAAGCCAAACCAAGGCTGATCTGTAGGCTTTGTCACATATTGCCGGTGAGGAATGTGTTCTTGTTGCAGGTTAAGGATGTGTCCAGTGAAGGCTTTCACTTGGTTGTCAACATCCCCCTGGAGAAGAGCATTCCAGTCGGTGGTGGCGAGCTCAGAGCAAAGGGCTGGCCAATTACCTCTTTCCCATAGCCAGGTTGTGCGTGTGGACTCCTCACCTCGTTCTGTTGGGATCTTAAGTGTGGTGAAAACAGCCTTGTGGTCAGACGATCCAACGTACCCGAGGGGTTGACAAGTGACTATGCCTTCTGCCAGATCACTCACTACTGGGTCAAGGGAGGAGCCAGAGATATGAGTAGGGAAATCAACAAAGTTTCTCATGTCAAACACTGCAAGAAGGTCATCAAAGTCCCTCTGTATAAGGTGCTGGTTGAGGTCACCAACAATTATAATATGTTGACAGTTGTGTTGTAGCAGAAGGGAGTCAATATTTTCCATTAGGAAGTTGATAGGGTCTGCATGTTGCCACTGAGGTCTGTACATTGCACATGCTAGTACAGAGGTACTAGTGTTTATACAGAGCTTGAAGAACATCATTTCAAGATGTGTAGGGGTGGCAACATCTATGTGCTGGGCATGAACACTTTTAGAGAAGCACACAGCAACACCACCTCCTTGCCCTTGCCTGTCTCTTCTCATCCATGAGGTGTAGCCAGCAATTCTTGCAAAATTTTCTGGAGTCCTGTCATCCAAAAATGTTTCAACAACAGCTATCATGTCGGGACGTCGAGTGTTCACAAAGCTATGTGTGAGCTCTCCAACATTAGTAATGAAACCTCTAATGTTGGCCGACAGGATGCTGATAGACTGGCTCCTCATGATGAAGTGGTCAGCTTGAGGTGGTGGGTGTGTAGGGAATGTAAGGTGCCTGCCCTTGAGAGAGGTAGGGTACTGAGGCAGCTGCAGGGATGTAGGTCTGTGGTCTTGTATAAGGCCCAATCCCACCTGCTGGGCTGGGATAGGAGTAGCTGAGTGAGTGACGTGTGAGAGTGTTTACCAATTCAGAGATCCTGCTGGTTTGTTCTGAGAACAGGTCTCTAAACAGGTGGCCCTGTCTGTCAAGTTCCTTTTTCTTCCGACACTGGTCCTCCTTATGTCCTTTCTTGTAGCAGTAGTTACACCTGGTATCTCGCAGGCAGTTGTTGGCAGAGTGCCCCTTCCGGTGACAGCGAGAGCACAGCCTAGGTGCCTGGGAGGGTGGACTAGGATTTGTTGTACCTCCTGTGTTTCGCAGATTTGTCCTCGGATTCTGCCGCTGGAACTGTGTTAGTGGAGGGTGAGACGGCTGTAGATGTCTTCCTCCACCACGTCCTCCTCCACGTCCTCTACCCCGCCCTCTACCAGTTCTGACAGATGTGTCCCTGCTGTTCGTACTTCGGCGCAGCAGGTGATCAGGTGCAGTGATAGTTCCCTGATCACTAACTGCACCGTTCTCTGGTGGAGAAACTCCTGGCTCAGAGCTTGCTGTCGAAGCACTACTACCAGATTCTAGAATAGTATCGGCAGGTGTGCTGACAGGTGTAGGATCAGAGATGGTATGTGCACTGTCAAGTAGACTGGCAGTGGCTGAAGCAGAGATGTCAGGTGTAGGAGAATTAACAGATCCAAGGCTTCCCACGTTGCTGGGAAGAGGATTTGTTCCCTCTGTGGTGGTCAGAGGAATTGTGTTAGAATTCCCAAAGGTAGTGTTTTGAACTCTGTCAGTCTGTGGGACCTTAGCGATGACAGAATACTATTTTTAGCAATTCCCTCCAACTCTCTTCGACACTGCCCTCCGCTACACCTTCCTCCAAGTCTCACTCCACACCTACCTCCAGACCTTCCCCAACATCTGTCTCCCCACCCTCCCCAACATCTGTCTTCCCCCACACCTGCCTCCAACATCCTCCCGGCGTCAGAGAAACAAAACACACTGAGCATCTCTCAGCTTTTTTTAATTAAATACATTCTTCACCTCACTTCAGGTGACGACGGTCGTGTCAGGTGACGAGGGTCTTGTCAGGTGACGACGGTCGTGTCAGGTGACGAGGGTCTTGTCAGGTGACGACGGTTGTGTCAGGTGACGAGGGTCGTGTCAGGTGACGACGGTCGTGTCAGGTGACGACGGTCGTGTCAGGTGACGACGGTCGTGTCAGGTGACGACGGTCGTGTCAGGTGACGACGGTCGTGTCAGGTGACGACGGTCTTATCAGGTGACGATGGTCGTGTCAGGAGACGACGGTCGTGTCAGGTGACGACGGTCGTGTCAGGTGACGAGGGTCTTGTCAGGTGACGACGGTCGTGTCAGGTGACGACGGTCGTGTCAGGTGACGAGGGTCTTGTCAGGTGACGACGGTCGTGTCAGGTGACGATGGTCGTGTCAGGTGACGACGGTCTTGTCAGGTGACGACGGTCGTGTCAGGTGACGACGGTCGTGTCAGGTGACGACGGTCGTGTCAGGTGACGACGGTCTTATCAGGTGACGATGGTCGTGTCAGGTGACGACGGTCTTGTCAGGTGACGACGGTCGTGTCAGGTGACGACGGTCTTGTCAGGTGACGACGGTCGTGTCAGGTGACGACGGTCGTGTCAGGTGACGACGGTCGTGTCAGGTGACGACGGTCGTGTCAGGTGACGACGGTCGTGTCAGGTGACGACGGTCGTGTCAGGTGACGATGGTCGTGTCAGGTGACGACGGTCGTGTCAGGTGACGACGGTCGTGTCAGGTGACGACGGTCGTGTCAGGTGACGACGGTCGTGTCAGGTGACGACGGTCGTGTCAGGTGACGATGGTCGTGTCAGGTGACGACGGTCGTGTCAGGTGACGACGGTCGTGTCAGGTGACGACGGTCGTGTCAGGTGACGACGGTCGTGTCAGGTGACGATGGTCGTGTCAGGTGACGACGGTCGTGTCAGGTGACGATGGTCGTGTCAGGTGACGACGGTCGTGTCAGGTGACGACGGTCATGTCAGGTGACGACGGTCGTGTCAGGTGACGACGGTCGTGTCAGGTGACGACGGTCGTGTCAGGTGACGACGGTCGTGTCAGGTGACGACGGTCGTGTCAGGTGACGACGGTCGTGTCAGGTGACGACGGTCGTGTCAGGTGACGACGGTCGTGTCAGGTGACGACGGTCGTGTCAGGTGACGACGGTCGTGTCAGGTGACGACGGTCGTGTCAGGTGACGACGGTCGTGTCAGGTGACGACGGTCGTGTCAGGTGACGACGGTCTTATCAGGTGACGATGGTCGTGTCAGGTGACGACGGTCGTGTCAGGTGACGATGGTCGTGTCAGGTGACGATGGTCGTGTCAGGTGACGATGGTCGTGTCAGGTGACGATGGTCGTGTCAGGTGACGATGGTCGTGTCAGGTGACGATGGTCGTGTCAGGTGACGATGGTCGTGTCAGGTGACGATGGTCGTGTCAGGTGACGATGGTCGTGTCAGGTGACGATGGTCGTGTCAGGTGACGATGGTCGTGTCAGGTGACGACGGTCGTGTCAGGTGACGATGGTCGTGTCAGGTGACGATGGTCGTGTCAGGTGACGATGGTCGTGTCAGGTGACGACGGTCGTGTCAGGTGACGATGGTCGTGTCAGGTGACGATGGTCGTGTCAGGTGACGACGGTCGTGTCAGGTGACGATGGTCGTGTCAGGTGACGATGGTCGTGTCAGGTGACGACGGTCGTGTCAGGTGACGACGGTCGTGTCAGGTGACGACGGTCGTGTCAGGTGACGACGGTCGTGTCAGGTGACGACGGTCGTGTCAGGTGACGACGGTCGTGTCAGGTGACGACGGTCGTGTCAGGTGACGACGGTCGTGTCAGGTTACTTCACGAATTTCATTTGATAGAGAAAATCTTAAAATAAATTAGAGAAAAAATCATACAAAACTTCTAAATGAACATAAATTTCAAAATAAATTTAGATATCTAATTAAAATAAATTTAAGTGAATTCACTTCTAAAGAAAAAATAAAAATTTAACATTTTTTTCTATTTCAAAACTCCCAAAATAAATTTTCTAATTAAAAAATAAACATTGAATTTTTTCTTAAACTTTATTTTCAATGAGGGAGAGGGGTGGAGAGCTCTTGATCCAAATAACTGGAGCTAGCCTCGTCTTCCTTAACTCAAACCTGATTATCTCCCATTGCCCAGGGGCTGGATGACCCCTTTGGGTTTAGCGCTTCTCAGTGACTGTAATAAAGCAGTTATAATGATAATTATAATATTATATATTAATAATAATTACAATAATAATGATTTTAAAAGGAAATTTTGAGAGACCTGTTTGTACACCTCCCAGAGTGTACATCTCCCAGAGTGTACATCTCCCAGAGTGTACACCTCCCAGAGTGTACATCTCCCAGAGTGTACATCTCCCAGAGTGTACATCTCCCAGAGTGTACATCTCCCAGAGTGTACACCTCCCAGAGTGTACATCTCCCAGAGTGTACATCTCCCAGAGTGTACATCTCCCAGAGTGTACATCTCCCAGAGTGTACACCTCCCAGAGTGTACATCTCCCAGAGTGTACACCTCCCAGAGTGTACATCTCCCAGAGTGTACATCTCCCAGAGTGTACATCTCCCAGAGTGTACATCTCCCAGAGTGTACATCTCCCAGAGTGTACATCTCCCAGAGTGTACACCTCCCAGAGTGTACACCTCCCAGAGTGTACATCTCCCAGAGTGTACATCTCCCAGAGTGTACATCTCCCAGAGTGTACACCTCCCAGAGTGTACATCTCCCAGAGTGTACATCTCCCAGAGTGTACATCTCCCAGAGTGTACATCTCCCAGAGTGTACACCTCCCAGAGTGTACATCTCCCAGAGTGTACATCTCCCAGAGTGTACATCTCCCAGAGTGTACATCTCCCAGAGTGTACATCTCCCAGAGTGTACATCTCCCAGAGTGTACATCTCCCAGAGTGTACATCTCCCAGAGTGTACATCTCCCAGAGTGTACATCTCCCTGAGTGTACATCTCCCAGAGTGTACATCTCCCAGAGTGTACATCTCCCAGAGTGTACATCTCCCAGAGTGTACATCTCCCAGAGTGTACATCTCCCAGAGTGTACATCTCCCAGAGTGTACATCTCCCAGAGTGTACATCTCCCAGAGTTTACATCTCCCAGAGTGTACACCTCCCAGAGTGTACATCTCCCAGAGTGTACATCTCCCAGAGTGTACATCTCCCAGAGTGTACATCTCCCAGAGTGTACACCTCCCAGAGTGTACATCTCCCAGAATGTACATCTCCCAGAGTGTACATCTCTCAAAGTGTACATCTC
Organism: Cherax quadricarinatus; assembly: GCF_038502225.1. Lineage (NCBI taxonomy): Eukaryota > Metazoa > Arthropoda > Malacostraca > Decapoda > Parastacidae > Cherax > Cherax quadricarinatus. Next base: position 1,656,057 of record NC_091360.1, on the reverse strand, counting down.
CCAGAGTGTACATCTCCCAGAGTGTACATCTCCCAGAGTGTACATCCCCCAGAGTGTACATCTCCCAGAGTGTACATCTCCCAGAGTGTACATCTCACAGAGTGTACATCTCCCAGAGTGTACACCTCCCAGAGTTTACATCTCCCAGAGTGTACATCTCCCAGAGTGTACATCTCCCAGAGTGTACATTTCCCAGAATGTACATCTCCCAGAGTGTACATCTCCCAGAGTGTACATCTCCCAGAGTGTACATCTCCCAGAGTGTACATCTCCCAGAGTGTACAACTCCCAGAGTGTACATCTCCCAGAATGTACATCTCCCAGAGTGTACATCTCCCAGAGTGTATATCTCTCAGAATGTACATCTCCCAGAGTGTACATCTCCCAGAGTGTACATCTCCCAGAGTGTACATCTCCCAGAGTGTACATCTCCCAGAGTGTACATCTCCCAGAGTGTACATCTCCCAGAGTGTACATCTCCCAGAGTGTATATCTCTCAGAATGTACATCTCCCAGAGTGTACATCTCCCAGAGTGTACATCTCCCAGAGTGTACATCTCCCAGAGTGTACATCTCCCAGAGTGTATATCTCTCAAAATGTACATCTCCCAGAGTGTACATCTCCCAGAGTGTACATCTCCCAGAGTGTACATCTCCCAGAGTGTACATCTCCCAGAGTGTACGTCTCCCAGAGTGTACATCTCCCAGAGTGTACATCTCCCAGAGTGTACATCTCCCAGAGTGTACATCTCCCAGAGTGTACGTCTCCCAGAGTGTACATCTCCCAGAGTGTACATCTCCCAGAGTGTACATCTCCCAGAGTGTACATCTCCCAGAGTGTACATCTCCCAGAGTGTACATCTCCCAGAGTGTATATCTCTCAGAAGGTGAGACTTGCGTCTCTCAGTGTATATAGTGTGAGAGGTATGTCTCTCATTGTATATTCAATGAGAGATGTTTTTTCTCTTAGCGAATATACACGAAGAAGTGTGCATTTCTTACTACGTATACACGCATTCAGAGTTTATTTCAATCCCTACTTTAGGTATTAAAGTATTCTTGACTGGTGGTAAACAGGTAACAATGCTGCCTTAACCCTCGTGTAGTCGATAGACTTCAAACTAACGTACCAACCAATGAATAGAAATTCCATATGATGAAGATGGAGTACATAGAGAATTTAGTACAACGAAAATAATACTTTTTGTAATCTAATTCCTAAAAATTCTAATCAAGAAATGGAGTCTGGAGCATTATAAGCAAGAAGGCACCATGAGATGGCCCTATAAATACAGTAGTGAGGGAATCGTAACCAACATTACCGGACTTTAAAAAAGCCGTCGAGAATAGAAGGAAGATTTGTAAAATGTATTGAATGCAAGAGGAATTAGACCCGACTGAATTATACAGTTGTATATTGGTATGCATATCCTAAGTATCTACTCACTGTGTTAGAAATTAATCAGAACACACAGACACAGACGCACACACACACACACACACACACACACACACACACACACACACACACACACACACACACACACACACACACACACACACACACACACAAACACACACACACGGACATAAGACAATAGCTTACGCAGGTGAACTAATACTAACGAGCTGATGGTGGCCACCTGAATGACCAGATATGTCCGGTTCGTCACCTAATTAACCATCTGGATCTGGTTCGTCACTTGATTGATTTAACTGGTTCATAACAAAAACAGAAAACGCCAATAGTTAACAATAATATAAATGTAATAATAATAATAATAATAATAGTAATAATAATAATAATAATAATAATAATAATAATAATAATAATAATAATAATAATAATAATAATAATAATAATAATGGGTATATGTCTTACTTCCTTTGGTATATTCTCTTATCTGGTTGACTTTGTTCTCTTGGGGTAGTCTGGTGGCATATCTCCAGACTTTGTAGTGTGTGTGTGTTTGTGTGTGTGTGTGTGTGTGTGTGTGTGTGTGTGTGTGTGTGTGTGTGTGTGTGTGTGTGTGTGTGTGTGTGTGTGTGTGTGTTGTGCCACATAGCAATGAGCGATATTAAAAAAAAGTTGTCGTTTTTAGTGACATTATTAATTAGTTTTAGCAGTGACTGACAGCAGTTTCAGAGGTCTCTGACCCTCCTCTTTCTCCCTCTTCCATATTTCTCTTTCTCCCTCATCCAACCTCCTCTTTCTCTCTATTCTGCCTTTCTCTTATTCTCTTCCTCTTCATCTCTCACACGCCCACCTGTTCCAGATTGATCTTAATTTTCTCTCTTGCTTTTCTTTCTTTCTCTCAGTGTTGAGAAATGGGATTACCAACTAAGATATAATTTATAATTTTTAAATATAGGGAACACTTAGCTGATAAAAGACAGTAAATAGTCTATACAGCCGCCCCTGCAGACGAGGTCTTGAATTGTTGTCATGATCATCTCTCAACGGGCTGGAATAGATCATATTATGTAACAATAAATTACCCCTAGGGGGTGTTATGTCAGCATATTTCATTCACTGATGGCTGACAAACTTACGTGTGTGGACTCAAAGGTCCGCATATCTCCGGGGTTTATGATAAGTGACTAACTCATGACTTTATACTCAACTGAGCAGTCAATAGTAGTACATCACGAGTTAGAACACTTACCTGGGTATATGTATCTGACCCGTAATTATGCCCAGATATCCGTTGAGTTGATTGAAGAATAGTGTTCTTTGAAGAATGTCGCACTACACTCTGTTGGATCGCAACACTCATTGTTACACTCATCATCAATAATTGTTCACACAATATCACTAAGAAGTTGATCACACTTCTCTGTAAGTGTTTATCGTGTTTTGTGAGACACTTTGTTCACACTAATGCACAGATCGTTCTTTGTTGGTTATCCTGGCGTCAGTGTCACTCTCAGTAGAGTCAAAAGTAATCTGAAGACGCCACAGCGCCCCACGCCGTTACTGCCCCTAGCAGAAAGGAAAAGCTGACCTAGTACTTTTGCTTCCTTGCCACTTCCTCGATGAAGCAAAGCAGAATGTTTAAATCTAGCTGTCTTAAGCATAGACAACAATGTCCACTATCTTTACCATGGTAATAAAGTGGGAGCAGGATTTTCCTTAATTTTCCTGCTAAGGTAAGAGATGAGTCTTTTATTAAGCTACACTTTGCAACACAGGACCGCAAGGAGCGTCGAGCTACGTCGCATACTGGTATTGCATCTGGGATCAATTACTTGCTGTAGCAGTAAACAAGATGCTTGCCCCTTCTGAGAGGGCTGGGCCCCTCAGGGCTGAAAGGGGCTGAAGGGGGCTGATACCCCCCTCTTGGAGAAAATTTCTCCACACTCAGCCACAGACTCTCTCTTTTCTTCCTCTTCCATTCTTTCTTCTCTCCATTATCAGTGTCTACCAGTTTTGAACTCTTCCTTTCATTCCCTTTCACCTATTTTTCCCCCGTATTTTGCTCTTCCCCTTTCTTTATTCGTCTTCTTCTCCTTTCACTTTATCTTCTGCCTTCTTGTTATCTGTCTGTCTGTCTCTGTCTCTCTCTTTTTCACAGACCACACGGACGATCTTAATTGACCCTATAAACTTTGCCAATCAAGTTTTAATTCCTCCCAGACCATCCCTTATCACTCTCACCTCTCTCTCTCTCTCTCTCTCTCTCTCTCTCTCTCTCTCTCTCTCTAACACACACACATGGGAAATGCAAGACCGAGTCTTAACCAAGCCGCAGTTCTGTTAATGATTCAAAATCACTTGTTTCGTGATTTCATTAATATATATACACACATATATACATGTGTGTAAACAAGAAAGCGCTCAGGTTTTATTTCCTATTTTCACTGTGGTATTTTTTCATAATTATTATTATTGTTATGAGGAAGCACTCAACCATTAGTGCTTCCTCATGATAATAATAATAATTTGCTGGATGGCAAAATGACGAAAAAAATAGGTCAAAATTGTCTATTATAAAAATGTGGGTAAGTTTTACCGAAGGAATAAAAATTTCCTCTTCTTGGCTCATATTCGGAAAGTTTTAAATAGCATGTCAGGGAAGCTGAATGTCTCCAGAGAGAGTGTCGCATACTGATGTTTGTGAATATACAAACATACACTCACACTCCCTCTAAAGATGGGTTGACCGCATATTCCTTGATTATAAGAATGCATTTAACTTCACATCAGATTGGGTGAAAATCTGAAAAGCACATAGGAATATCAGGGAAGGTAAGAAGCAGTGATTTTGTAGAGAGGCATCGAAATGGGCGAGTGAGACTAGTGGGGTTCCTCAAATATCAGTATGGTTTCCGGTGTATGAGAATACAATGATTGCAGATATAGAGGCTATTGCGACTGGATCAGTCGCAGGATTGCTCTGACAAGTGGTTATGGAAATTCAGTCCTAGCAAGTGCAAGATTTTCATAACCTTGCACTTGCTGACATTAAGAAACACTAGTTACATCAACAATGTGTTGCTTTCATGTTCTCTGTGAAAGCTACACTGTGGGGACACCCACAGTGATGTGCTGCTACCTTGTTCTACAAACTGTGAGGCTGTGGCAAATCCCGCAGTGTGTTGCTACCTTATCATATGTGAGAGGATAAAAGACGTACATGCTCTAGCGACACATATTGCTAGCAGGGAACAATGCAAAAATATATATATATATATATATATATATATATATATATATATATATATATATATATATATATATATATATATATATATATATATATATATATATATATATATATATATATATAATGTGTGCAAGGAATTCGCAAGGGCAGGCGAAATATATACAAACACTGATCTCTGGCCGAAGGAGACTCGATCCTATGAACCTTGGAACAAGGTACGCAGTGCTTTACCATCCTCACCACACTGGACCAATACCTTGGCGCCCAGCTCACGCTAGACGTTTTGATCCAAGGTAGCCAGTTTTCTAGCGTGAGCTGCGCCAAGGTATTGGTCCAGTGTGCTGAGGATGGTAAAACACTGCGTACCTTGTTCCAAGGTTCGTAGGTTCGAGTCTCCTTCGGCCAGAGATCAGTGTTTGTATATTTCGTCTGATCTTGCCGAATATGTAAAACTGGTCAATTAGCATGAACTCATTTAAAATTAAGTCCTTTCTAAAATTTTCTCTTATACGTTTAAAGATATATTTTTTTTCATTAACGTTAATGTAAAAATTTTAATTTTGCTCCAAAAGAATCTTAGAAAACTTACCTAACCTTATTATAACAAGAGCAATTTATTTTAGCCTAATCCAACTAAATGTATTTTAGATACGCTTACAATAATTTAATACGAAACAAACCCAGCGTTAGGTTCAGAATGATTTTTGCGAAATTATTGCATACACAAATTTTAGCTTGTTCTATCTGGCAAGATGATCGTTGCTATTTAAGACAAGATCGCAAGTTTTGCATATTCGGCACGACACACACACACACACACATATATATATATAAATATATATATATATATATATATATATATATATATATATATATATATATATATATATATATATATATATATATATATATATATATATATATATATATATATATATATATATATATATATACATATACATCCAAATACATGCAGATGTACATGTACACACAGGTCTCCTTTTACCTGCTGCTCCTTTCCACCTAGTAGTAAATAGCTAGCTGGGAGATAGTAGACTGTTGAGGCTTGCATTCTGCACATATGGCTAAAGGCAGTTTTTTTTTTTTTTTTAAGAAATAATGAATTTACACATATAATAAAGTCAAAACAATTATTAATACGAAATAATTAAAACAGGTGAAAAATAATACCATACAGTAATTTCAAACAAAAATTATATAAAAAATAATAAAATCATAGAAATAAAAAAAACTGAGTGAATAAAGCAACATAACTAATTTAAACTGAGGGAGAGAATCATAATTTAAACTGAGGGAGTGAATCATAATTTAAACTGAGGGAGAGAATCATAATTTAAACTGAGGGAGTAAATCATAATTTAAACTGAGGGAGTAAATCATAATTTAAACTGAGGGAGTGAATCATAATTTAAACTGAGGGAGTGAATCATAATTTAAACTGAGGGAGTGAATCATAATTTAAACTGAGGGAGTGAATCATAATTTAAACTGAGGGAGTGAATCATAATTTAAACTGAGGGAGTAAATCATAATTTAAACTGAGGGAGTGAATCATAATTTAAACTGAGGGAGTGAATCATAATTTAAACTGAGGGAGTGAATCATAATTTAAACTGAGGGAGTGAATCATAATTTAAACTGAGGGAGTGAATCATAATTTAAACTGAGGGAGTGAATCATAATTTAAACTGAGGGAGTGAATCATAATTTAAACTGAGGGAGTGAATCATAATTTAAACTGAGGGAGTGAATCATAATTTAAACTGAGGGAGTGAATCATAATTTAAACTGAGGGAGTGAATCATAATTTAAACTGAGAGAGTGAATCATAATTTAAACTGAGGGAGTGAATCATAATTTAAACTGAGGGAGTGAATCATAATTTAAAATGAGGGAGTGAATCATAATTTAAAATGAGGGAGTGAATCATAATTTAAACTGAGGGAGTGAATCATAATTTAAACTGAGAGAGTGAATCATAATTTAAACTGAGGGAGTGAATCATAATTTAAACTGAGGGAGTGAATCATAATTTAAACTGAGGGAGTGAATCATAATTTAAACTGAGGGAGTGAATCATAATTTAAACTGAGGGAGTGAATCATAATTTAAACTGAGAGAGTGAATCATAATTTAAACTGAGGGAGTGAATCATAATTTAAACTGAGGGAGTGAATCATAATTTAAACTGAGGGGAGTGAATCATAATTTAAACTGAGGGAGTGAATCATAATTTAAACTGAGGGAGTGAATCATAATTTAAACTGAGGGAGTGAATCATAATTTAAACTGAGGGAGTGAATCATAATTTAAACTGAGGGAGTGAATCATAATTTAAACTGAGGGAGTGAATCATAATTTAAACTGAGGGAGTGAATCATAATTTAAACTGAGGGAGTGAATCATAATTTAAACTGAGGGAGTAAATCATAATTTAAACTGAGGGAGTGAATCATAATTTAAACTGAGGGAGTGAATCATAATTTAAACTGAGGGAGTGAATCATAATTTAAACTGAGGGAGTGAATCATAATTTAAACTGAGGGAGTGAATCATAATTTAAACTGAGGGAGTGAATCATAATTTAAACTGAGGGAGTGAATCATAAAGGTGGCAAAACCATACAGGTAGTAAAAACATTGGAGGCAATAAAATCCATAGGTAATAAAACCCAGGGAGATGAGAAGAGCATTGGAGGCAATAAAGAGGAAATAAAAATAGCAAATGACTGCACTCCAGCACAACTAAATAAATAACACGCAACAATATTTCCTGTGAACACTGTACCCACGACTGTGTAGTTGTACCCACGACTGTGTAGTTGTACCCACGACTGTGTAGCTGTACCCACGACTGTGTAGCTGTACCCACGACTGTGTAGCTGTACCCACGACTGTGTAGTTGTACCCACGACTGTGTAGTTGTACCCACGACTGTGTAGCTGTACCCACGACTGTGTAGCTGTACCCACGACTGTGTAGCTGTACCCACGACTGTGTAGTTGTACCCACGACTGTGTAGTTGTACCCACGACTGTGTAGCTGTACCCACGACTGTGTAGTTGTACCCACGACTGTGTAGTTGTACCCACGACTGTGTAGTTGTACCCACGACTGTGTAGCTGTACCCACGACTGTGTAGTTGTACCCACGACTGTGTAGCTGTACCCACGACTGTGTAGTTGTACCCACGACTGTGTAGTTGTTCCCACGACTGTGTAGCTGTACCCACGACTGTGTAGCTGTACCCACGACTGTGTAGCTGTACCCACGACTGTGTAGCTGTACCCACGACTGTGTAGTTGTACCCACGACTGTGTAGCTGTACCCACGACTGTGTAGTTGTACCCACGACTGTGTAGCTGTACCCACGACTGTGTAGCTGTACCCACGACTGTGTAGCTGTACCCACGACTGTGTAGTTGTACCCACGACTGTGTAGCTGTACCCACGACTGTGTAGTTGTACCCACGACTGTGTAGCTGTACCCACGACTGTGTAGTTGTACCCACGACTGTGTAGCTGTACCCACGACTGTGTAGTTGTACCCACGACTGTGTAGCTGTACCCACGACTGTGTAGTTGTACCCACGACTGTGTAGCTGTACCCACGACTGTGTAGTTGTACCCACGACTGTGTAGTTGTACCCACGACTGTGTAGTTGTACCCACGACTGTGTAGTTGTACCCACGACTGTGTAGTTGTACCCACGACTGTGTAGCTGTACCCACGACTGTGTAGTTGTACCCACGACTGTGTAGCTGTACCCACGACTGTGTAGTTGTACCCACGACTGTGTAGTTGTACCCACGACTGTGTAGCTGTACCCACGACTGTGTAGTTGTACCCACGACTGTGTAGTTGTACCCACGACTGTGTAGTTGTACCCACGACTGTGTAGCTGTACCCACGACTGTGTAGTTGTACCCACGACTGTGTAGTTGTACCCACGACTGTGTAGCTGTACCCACGACTGTGTAGCTGTACCCACGACTGTGTAGTTGTACCCACGACTGTGTAGCTGTACCCACGACTGTGTAGTTGTACCCACGACTGTGTAGTTGTACCCACGACTGTGTAGCTGTACCCACGACTGTGTAGTTGTACCCACGACTGTGTAGTTGTACCCACGACTGTGTAGCTGTACCCACGACTGTGTAGTTGTACCCACGACTGTGTAGTTGTACCCACGACTGTGTAGCTGTACCCACGACTGTGTAGTTGTACCCACGACTGTGTAGCTGTACCCACGACTGTGTAGTTGTACCCACGACTGTGTAGTTGTACCCACGACTGTGTAGCTGTACCCACGACTGTGTAGTTGTACCCACGACTGTGTAGCTGTACCCACGACTGTGTAGTTGTACCCACGACTGTGTAGTTGTACCCACGACTGTGTAGTTGTACCCACGACTGTGTAGTTGTACCCACGACTGTGTAGTTGTACCCACGACTGTGTAGCTGTACCCACGACTGTGTAGTTGTACCCACGACTGTGTAGTTGTACCCACGACTGTGTAGCTGTACCCACGACTGTGTAGTTGTACCCACGACTGTGTAGTTGTACCCACGACTGTGTAGTTGTACCCACGACTGTGTAGCTGTACCCACGACTGTGTAGCTGTACCCACGACTGTGTAGTGTACCCACGACTGTGTAGCTGTACCCACGACTGTGTAGCTGTACCCACGACTGTGTAGCTGTACCCACGACTGTACCCACGACTGTGTAGTTGTACCCACGACTGTGTAGCTGTACCCACGACTGTGTAGTTGTACCCACGACTGTGTAGTTGTACCCACGACTGTGTAGCTGTACCCACGACTGTGTAGTTGTACCCACGACTGTGTAGCTGTACCCACGACTGTGTAGCTGTACCCACGACTGTGTAGTTGTACCCACGACTGTGTAGCTGTACCCACGACTGTGTAGCTGTACCCACGACTGTGTAGTTGTACCCACGACTGTGTAGCTGTACCCACGACTGTGTAGTTGTACCCACGACTGTGTAGCTGTACCCACGACTGTGTAGTTGTACCCACGACTGTGTAGTTGTACCCACGACTGTGTAGTTGTACCCACGACTGTGTAGTTGTACCCACGACTGTGTAGCTGTACCCACGACTGTGTAGCTGTACCCACGACTGTGTAGTTGTACCCACGACTGTGTAGCTGTACCCACGACTGTGTAGCTGTACCCACGACTGTGTAGTTGTACCCACGACTGTGTAGTTGTACCCACGACTGTGTAGTTGTACCCACGACTGTGTAGTTGTACCCACGACTGTGTAGCTGTACCCACGACTGTGTAGCTGTACCCACGACTGTGTAGCTGTACCCACGACTGTGTAGCTGTACCCACGACTGTGTAGCTGTACCCACGACTGTATAGCTGTACCCACGACTGTGTAGCTGTACCCACGACTGTGTAGCTGTACCCACGACTGTGTAGTTGTACCCACGACTGTGTAGTTGTACCCACGACTGTGTAGCTGTACCCACGACTGTGTAGCTGTACCCACGACTGTGTAGCTGTACCCACGACTGTGTAGCTGTACCCACGACTGTGTAGTTGTACCCACGACTGTGTAGCTATACCCACGACTGTGTAGCTGTACCCACGACTGTGTAGCTGTACCCACGACTGTGTAGACTGTGTGTACCCACGACTGTGTAGCTGTACCCACGACTGTGTAGACTGTACCCACGACTGTGTAGCTGTACCCACGACTGTGTAGCTGTACCCACGACTGTGTAGCTGTACCCACGACTGTGTAGCTGTACCCACGACTGTGTAGCTGTACCCACGACTGTGTAGCTGTACCCACGACTGTGTAGTTGTACCCACGACTGTGTAGCTGTACCCACGACTGTGTAGCTGTACCCACGACTGTGTAGCTGTACCCACGACTGTGTAGCTGTACCCACGACTGTGTAGTTGTACCCACGACTGTGTAGCTGTACCCACGACTGTGTAGTTGTACCCACGACTGTGTAGCTGTACCCACGACTGTGTAGCTGTACCCACGACTGTGTAGCTGTACCCACGACTGTGTAGCTGTACCCACGACTGTGTAGCTGTACCCACGACTGTGTAGTTGTACCCACGACTGTGTAGCTGTACCCACGACTGTGTAGCTGTACCCACGACTGTGTATTTGTACCCACGACTGTGTAGCTGTACCCACGACTGTGTAGGTGTACCCACGACTGTGTAGTTGTACCCACGACTGTGTAGCTGTACCCACGACTGTGTAGTTGTACCCACGACTGTGTAGTTGTACCCACGACTGTGTAGCTGTACCCACGACTGTGTAGTTGTACCCACGACTGTGTAGCTGTACCCACGACTGTGTACCCAGACTGTGTACCCACGACTGTGTAGCTGTACCCACGACTGTGCTGTACCCACGACTGTGTAGCTGTACCCACGACTGTGTAGTTGTACCCACGACTGTGTAGCTGTACCCACGACTGTGTAGCTGTACCCACGACTGTGTAGCTGTACCCACGACTGTGTAGTTGTACCCACGACTGTGTAGCTGTACCCACGACTGTGTAGCTGTACCCACGACTGTGTAGCTGTACCCACGACAGTGTAGTTGTACCCACGACTGTGTAGTTGTACCCACGACTGTGTAGTTGTACCCACGACTGTGTAGTTGTACCCACGACTGTGTAGCTGTACCCACGACTGTGTAGTTGTACCCACGACTGTGTAGTTGTACCCACGACTGTGTAGTTGTACCCACGACTGTGTAGCTGTACCCACGACTGTGTAGTTGTACCCACGACTGTGTAGTTGTACCCACGACTGTGTAGTTGTACCCACGACTGTGTAGTTGTACCCACGACTGTGTAGTTGTACCCACGACTGTGTAGCTGTACCCACGACTGTGTAGTTGTACCCACGACTGTGTAGTTGTACCCACGACTGTGTAGTTGTACCCACGACTGTGTAGTTGTACCCACGACTGTGTAGCTGTACCCACGACTGTGTAGCTGTACCCACGACTGTGTAGTTGTACCCACGACTGTGTAGTTGTACCCACGACTGTGTAGTTGTACCCACGACTGTGTAGCTGTACCCATGACTGTGTAGTTGTACCCACGACTGTGTAGTTGTACCCACGACTGTGTAGTTGTACCCACGACTGTGTAGTTGTACCCACGACTGTGTAGCTGTACCCACGACTGTGTAGCTGTACCCACGACTGTGTAGTTGTACCCACGACTGTGTAGTTGTACCCACGACTGTGTAGTTGTACCCACGACTGTGTAGTTGTACCCACGACTGTGTAGTTGTACCCACGACTGTGTAGTTGTTCCCACGACAGTGTAGTTGTACCCACGACTGTGTAGCTGTACCCACGACTGTGTAGTTGTACCCACGACTGTGTAGTTGTACCCACGACTGTGTAGTTGTACCCACGACTGTGTAGCTGTACCCACGACTGTGTAGTTGTACCCACGACTGTGTAGTTGTACCCACGACTGTGTAGTTGTACCCACGACTGTGTAGTTGTTCCCACGACAGTGTAGTTGTACCCACGACTGTGTAGCTGTACCCACGACTGTGTAGCTGTACCCACGACTGTGTAGCTGTACCCACGACTGTGTAGCTGTACCCACGACTGTGTAGTTGTACCCACGACTGTGTAGCTGTACCCACGACTGTGTAGTTGTACCCACGACTGTGTAGCTGTACCCACGACTGTGTAGTTGTACCCACGACTGTGTAGCTGTACCCACGACTGTGTAGTTGTACCCACGACTGTGTAGTTGTACCCACGACTGTGTAGCTGTACCCACGACTGTGTAGCTGTACCCACGACTGTGTAGCTGTACCCACGACTGTGTAGTTGTACCCACGACTGTGTAGTTGTACCCACGACTGTGTAGTTGTACCCACGACTGTGTAGCTGTACCCACGACTGTGTAGTTGTTCCCACGACAGTGTAGTTGTTCCCACGACAGTGTAGTTGTTCCCACGACTGTGTAG
>NC_091360.1:1623367-1638367 GCF_038502225.1 Cherax quadricarinatus | reverse complement strand
CATAAATGTTACTTTGCTCACACTCCAACAGCACGTCAAGTATTAAAAACCATTTGTCTCCATTCACTCCTATCAAACACGCTCATGCATACCTGCTGGAAGTCCAAGCCCCTTGCACACAAAACCTCCTTTACCCCCTCTCTCCAACCATTCCTAGGCCGACCCCTACCCCGCCTTCCTTCCACTACAGACTGATACACTCTTGAAGTCATTCTGTTTCGCTCCATTCTCTCTACATGTCCGAACCACCTCAACAACCCTTCCTCAGCCCTCTGGACAACAGTTTTGGTAATCCCGCACCTCCTTCTAACTTCCAAACTACGAATTCTCTGCATTATATTCACACCACACATTGCCCTCAGACATGACATCTCCACTGCCTGCAGCCTTCTCCTCGCTGCAACATTCATCACCCATGCTTCACACCCATATAAGAGCGTTGGTAAAACTATACTCTCATACATTCCCCTCTTTGCCTCCAAGGACAAAGTTCTTTGTCTCCACAGACTCCTAAGTGCACCACTCACTCTTTTTCCCTCATCAATTCTATGATTCACCTCATCTTTCATAGACCCATCCGCTGACACGTCCACTCCCAAATATCTGAATACATTCACCTCCTCCATACTCTCTCCCTCCAATCTGATATTCAATCTTTCATCACCTAATCTTTTTGTTATCCTCATAACCTTACTCTTTCCTGTATTCACCTTTAATTTTCTTCTTTTGCACACCCTACCAAATTCATCCACCAATCTCTGCAACTTCTCTTCAGAATCTCCCAAGAGCACAGTGTCATCAGCAAAGAGCAGCTGTGACAACTCCCACTTTGTGTGTCATTCTTTATCTTTTAACTCCACGCCTCTTGTCAAGACCCTCGCATTTACTTCTCTTACAACCCCATCTATAAATATATTAAACAACCACGGTGACATCACACATCCTTGTCTAAGGCCTACTTTTACTGGGAAATAATTTCCCTCTTTCCTACATACTCTAACTTGAGCCTCACTATCCTCGCAAAAACTCTTCACTGCTTTCAGTAACCTACCTCCTACACCATACACTTGCAACATCTGCCACATTGCCCCCCTATCCACCCTGTCATACGCCTTTTCCAAATCCATAAATGCCACAAAGACCTCTTTAGCCTTATCTAAATACTATTCACTTATATGTTTCACTGTAAACACCTGGTCCACACACCCCCTACCTTTCCTAAAGCCTCCTTGTTCATCTGCTATCCTATTCTCCGTCTTACTCTTAATTCTTTCAATAATAACTCTACCATACACTTTACCAGGTATACTCAGCAGACTTATCCCCCTATAATTTTTGCACTCTCTTTTATCCCCTTTGCCTTTATACAAAGGAACTATGCATGCTCTCTGCCAATCCCTAGGTACCTTACCCTCTTCCATACATTTATTAAATAATTGCACCAACCACTCCAAAACTATATCCCCACCTGCTTTTAACATTTCTATCTTTATCCCATCAATCCCGGCTGCCTTACCCCCTTTCATTTTACCTACTGCCTCACGAACTTCCCCCACACTCACAACTGGCTCTTCCTCACTCCTACAAGATGTTATTCCTCCTTGCCCTATACACGAAATCACAGCTTCCCTATCTTCATCAACATTTAACAATTCCTCAAAATATTCCCTCCATCTTCCCAATACCTCTAACTCTCCATTTAATAACTCTCCTCTCCTATTTTTAACTGACAAATCCATTTGTTCTCTAGGCTTTCTTAACTTGTTAATCTCTCTCCAAAACTTTTTCTAATTTTCAACAAAATTTCTTGATAACATCTCACCCACTCTCTCATTTGCTCTCTTTTTACATTGCTTCACCACTCTCTTAACCTCTCTCTTTTTCTCCATATTCTCTTCCCTCCTTGCATCACTTATACTTTGTAAAAACTTCTCATATGCTAACTTTTTCTCCCTTACTACTCTCTTTACATCATCATTCCACCAATCGCTCCTCTTCCCTCCTGCACCCACTTTCCTGTAACCACAAACTTCTGCTGAACACTCTATGTATATATATATATATATATATATATATATATATATATATATATATATATATATATATATATATATATATATATATATATATATATATATATATATATATATATATATATATATATATATATATATATATATATATATATATATATATATATATATATATATATATATATATATATATATATATATATATATATATATATATAGTAGAACATGATTTTAAAATTAATTTTTTTGTTCTGTAGGAAAGAAGGAAGTACATTGGAAGCTGGAGTACATGGGAGTAAGTGTGAGAACATGACCAAGACGGATGGACTTTACAATCTATGTTGAAGTTATTTATTGTGTACTAATTAAGTCTAAAAAAAAACTCTGGAGTATTCAGGCAAGAGCAGTACAGTAGAGTTTACTGTAGTATAACATAGTATAACATAGCTATCTTCTAGACAGAAGAGGTTAGACGAAAGAGGTTAGAAGAGGGAGGAAGAGGAAAGGAAAGTAGCCTGGAAGTGACTAAGGGTAGGAGTACTGGAGAAGGATTTCGGATGGAAAGTTGTGGAATTGTTGGTGTCGAAGAGGGAAGGAAGGAAACAGAAGGAAAAGGAAGGGAGATGATATGAAGTAACTAGACCAGACTATCCCTGGCGCTCAGATTACCTGTATCACGCCGGTAAGGACTCGGTAATCTCTTCCAGAAAGTGATGCCAGAACCTGGAGAATATTTTCCGTCAATGCAGGAAAAGCGAACACGGAGGAGGGAAAGGAAGAGAGGGGGAGAATTATAAGAGTGATGGAGAAAAAGAGAGAGATGGCTCCATCTTCATCCTGTTCTATATTTGTTTCATAAAGAGCTTGAAAATAAGCTGATAAAAATAACAGCTCTCAGCTTGTAAATATATTTAGGAACACTTAACCTAACCTTGTAAAACTCTTATGTAAAAACATAGAGAGAAAGAGAGAGAGAGAGAGAGAGAGAGAGAGAGAGAGAGAGAGAGAGAGAGAGAGAGAGAGAGAGAGAGAGAGAGAGAGAGAGAGAGAGAGAGAGAGAGAGAGAGAGAGAGAGAGAGATGGAGGTCAAGAGTGGGAGGACCACAATGATCGATTGAGTTACTGGTCTGATGTATTTCATAAATTGGGAGGATAGATCCTGGTACCTGGTGTATCCTCTTGCTACTGGACGCTGGAAGGGTAGGTAGTGGCACCTTGATCCTGGTGAAGGACTCTCGACCAGAGGAATTACAGCTCCTCTCTCGTCCATCAACACAAATCTTATTACCTCTCATTCCCCAGGTACTGTACGACCCTTACGGACTTAGCGCTTCCCTACGAGCAATAACAATAAAAATCCTCTCCAGTGTTATTTCAGGTTTTAGTAAAGAGATACAAATGTATTTATGTGGAAATCTTTATTGATGGAAAGTGGTCAATAAAGCTTCTATGTATCTCATTTTGAGTCTACCATCGTGTGAGCATTTATTCCCATTACCAGAATTATTTTAAAATCTCAGAATCAAATTTATAATCTCAGAATCAAATTTATAGTCTCAGAATCAAATTTATAGTCACAGAATTCAAATTTATAGTCTCAGAATCAAATTTATAATCTCAGAATCAAATTTATTGTCTCAAAATCAAATTTATAATCTCAGAATCAAATTTATAATCTCAGAATCAAATTTATAGTCTCAGAATCAAATTTATAGTCACAGAATTCAAATTTATAGTCTCAGAATCAAATTTATAATCTCAGAATCAAATTTATTGTCTCAAAATCAAATTTATAATCTCAGAATCAAATTTATAGTCTCAGAATCAAATTTATAGTCTCAGAATGAAATTTAGAGTCCCAGAATCAAACTTATAGTCTCAGAATCAAATTTATTGTCTCAGAATCAAATTTATAATCTCAGAATCAAATTTACAATCTCAGAATCAAATTTCACTACGTAGAACATTTAATTTATTGTCGAGCAATAAAATCCGTTTCAATAAAAGGTATTTACTTGTTAATAAAGGACATCGGATGCATTAATATTGTGTAGTTACCCTAGTCGTTGTAAATGCTACTTTGTGGGAACACCCACAGTGTGCTGCTACCCTGCTCTATGTAACTGTCAGGTTGTGGGAACACCCACAGTGTGCTGCTACCCTGTTCTATATAAATGTCAGGTTGTGGGAACACCCACAGTGTGCTGCTACCCTGCTCTATGTAACTGTCAGGTTGTGGGAACACCCACAGTGTGCTGCTACCCTGCTCTATGTAACTGTCAGGTTGTGGGAACACCCACAGTGTGCTACTACCCTGCTCTATATAACTGTCAGGTTGTGGGAACACCCACAGTGTGCTGCTACCCTGCTCTATGTAACTGTCAGGTTGTGGGAACACCCACAGTGTGCTGCTACCCTGCTCTATATAACTGTCAGGTTGTGGGAACACCCACAGTGTGCTACTACCCTGCTCTATATAACTGTCAGGTTGTGGGAACACCCACAGTGTGCTGTTTTTTTATCATATATGAAAGTTACAGTGTGGGCATTCCCACAATTCCATATATTTGTTACACTGTGGGAACAGAATCCATCTGTGTATCACTGTCACAGCCCATCACACAGGATGAGTTTCATACGTGACGTAATGAAATCTATTTGGGTATTACACTGAGGGAGGAATGGTGGGGAGGAATGGTGGGGAGGAAGGGTGAGGATGGAAGGGTGAGGATGGAAGGAAGGGGTGGGATGGATAGATGGAGGATGGGGGGGGAACTTGAAACAAACTTCTGCTTTTTTTTTGGCGTCATAAGACTGCCAGGAGTGGTAAGTGACGCTTTTTTGTTGTAGCTAGTGCCTGTGTGTGTGTGTGTGTGTGTGTGTGTGTGTGTGTGTGTGTGTGTGTGTGTGTGTGTGTGTGTGTGTGTGTGTGTGTGTGTGTGTGTGTGTGTGTGTGTGTGTGTGTGTGTGTGTGTGTATGTGTGTGTGTGTGTGGGTGTGTGTGCCGCTTGCGGCCTATGAAAGGTTGGAGGGAGGGGGTCAAGAAGGTTTTGCGTGCGAGGGACTTGGACTTCCAGCAAGCATGCGTGAGCATGTTTGATAGGAGTGAGTGGAGACAAATGGTTTTAAGAACTTGACGTGCTGTTGGAGTGTGAGCAAAGTGCCATTTATGAAAGGATTCAGGGAAACCGACAGGACGGACTTGAGTCCTGGAGGTAAAGAGTACAGTGCCTGCATATATACATAATCTCTGAAAAATAATATTAAATAACAGTGTAATGTTGAGACGATATTCCTGAACATAATACATGATCCTCTTGTTTATTGGGAGTTTTCAGACATTTAATTTCCGACATTTTTCCTTATCAGGAGTCACACATCCTGTTACAGATTATTTTCTAGCCCAGCCTCTTTACTCTCATTTTGTGGAGAATAGAGTCATTCTTGTTAGGATGTTGAGCCTTGAGTCACTACTCAGGTTGTGAAGCCTAGAGTCATTACTGTTAGGTTGTTGAGCCTTGAGTTACTACTCAGGTTGTGAAGCCTAGAGTCATTACTGTTAGGTTGTTGAGCCTTGAGCCACTACTCAGGTTGTGAAGCCTAGAGTCATTACTGTTAGGTTGTTGAGCCTTGAGTTACTACTCAGGTTGTGAAGCCTAGAGTCATTACTGTTAGGTTGTTGAGCCTTGAGTCACTACTCAGGTTGTGAAGCCTAGAGTCATTAATGTTAGGTTGTTGAGCCTTGAGCCACTACTCAGGTTGTGAAGCCTAGAGTCATTACTGTTAGGTTGTGGAACCTTGAGTCACTACTCAGGTTGTGAAGCCTAGAGTCATTACTGTTAGGTTGTTGAGCCTTGAGTCACTACTCAAGTTGTGAAGCCTAGAGTCATTACTGTTAGGTTGTGGAACCTTGAGTCACTACTCAGGTTGTGAAGCCTAGAGTCATTACTGTTAGGTTGTTGAGCCTTGAGCCACTACTCAGGTTGTGAAGCCTAGAGTCATTACTGTTAGGTTGTGGAACCTTGAGTCACTACTCAGGTTGTGAAGCCTAGAGTCATTACTGTTAGGTTGTGGAACCTTGAGTCACTACTCAGGTTGTGGAGCCTAGAGTCATTACTGTTAGGTTGTGGAACCTTGAGTCACTACTCAGGTTGTGAAGCCTAGAGTCATTACTGTTAGGTTGTGGAGCCTTCAGTCACTACTCAGGTTGTGAAGCCTAGAGTCATTACTGTTAGGTTGTGGAACCTTGAGTCACTACTCAGGTTGTGAAGCCTAGAGTCATTACTGTTAGGTTATGGAGCCTTGAGTCACTACTTAGGTTGTGAAGCCAAGAGTCATTACTGGTAGGTTGTGGAGCCTTGAGTCACTACTCATGTTGTGGAGCCTAGAGTCATTACTGTTAGGTTGTGGAGCCTTGAGTCACTACTCAGGTTGTGGAGCCTAGAGTCATTATTGTTAGGTTGTGGAGCCTTGAGTCACTACTCAGGTTGTGGAGCCTAGAGGTATTACTGTTAGGTTGTGAAGCCTTGAGTCACTACTCAGGTTGTGGAGCCTAGAGTCATTACTGTTAGGCTGTGGAGCCTTGAGTCACTACTCAGGTTGTGGAGCCTAGAGTCATTACTGTTAGGTTGTGAAGCCTTGAGTCACTACTCAGGTTGTGGAGCCTTGAGTCACTACTCAGGTTGTGGAGCCTAGAGTCATTACTGTTAGGTTGTGGAGCCTTGAGTCACTACTCAGGTTGTGGAGCCTTGAGTCACTACTCAGGTTGTGGAGCCTAGAGTCATTACTGTTAGGTTGTGGAGCCTTGAGTCACTACTCAGGTTGTGGAGCCTAGAGTCATTACTGTTAGGTTATGGAGCCTTGAGTCACTACTCAGGTTGTGAAGCCTAGAGTCATTACTGTTAGGTTGTGGAGCCTTGAGTCACTACTCAGGTTGTGGAGCCTAGAGTCATTACTGTTAGGTTGTAGAGCCTTGAGTCACTACTCAGGTTGTGGAGCCTAGAGTCATTACTGTTAGGTTATGGAGCCTTGAGTCACTACTCAGGTTGTGAAGCCTAGAGTCATTACTGATAGGTTGTGGAGCCTTGACTCACTACTCAGGTTGTGGAGCCTAGAGTCATTACTGTTAGGTTGTGGAACCTTGAGTCACTACTCAGGTTGTGGAGCCTTGAGTCATTACTGTTAGGTTGTGGAACTTTGAGTCACTACTCAGGTTGTGGAGCCTTGAGTCACTACTCAGGTTGTGGAGCCTTGAGTCACTACTCAGGTTGTGAAGCTTAGAGTCATTACTGTTAGGTTATGGAGCCTTGAGTCACTACTCAGGTTGTGAATCCTAGAGTCATTACTGTTAGGTTGTGGAGCCTTGAGTCACTACTCAGGTTGTGGAGCCTAGAGTCATTACTGTTAGGTTGTGGAGCCTTGAGTCACTACTCAGGTTGTGGAGCCTAGAGTCATTACTGTTAGGTTGTGGAGCCTTGAGTCACTACTCAGGTTGTGGAGCCTAGAGTCATTACTGTTAGGTTGTGGAGCCTTGAGTCACTACTCAGGTTGTGGAGCCTAGAGTCATTACTGTTAGGTTGTGGAGCCTTGAGTCACTACTCAGGTTGTGGAGCCTTGAGTCACTACTCAGGTTGTGGAGGCTTGAGTCACTACTCAGGTTGTGAATCCTAGAGTCATTACTATTAGGTTGTGGAGCCTTGAGTCACTACTCAGGTTGTGGAGCCTAGAGTCATTACTGTTAGGTTGTGGAGCCTTGAGTCATTACTCAGGTTGTGGAGCCTTGAGTCACTACTCAGGTTGTGAATCCTAGAGTCATTACTGTTAGGTTGTGGAGCCTTGAGTCACTACTCAGGTTGTGGAGCCTAGAGTCATTACTGTTAGGTTGTGGAGCCTTGAGTCACTACTCAGGTTGTGGAGCCTTGAGTCACTACTCAGGTTGTGGAGGCTTGAGTCACTACTCAGGTTGTGAATCCTAGAGTCATTACTGTTAGGTTGTGGAGCCTTGAGTCACTACTCATGTTGTGGAGCCTAGAGTCATTACTGTTAGGTTGTGGAGCCTTGAGTCACTACTCAGGTTGTGGAGCATTGAGTCACTACTCAGGTTGTGAATCCTAGAGTCATTACTGTTAGGTTGTGGAGCCTTGAGTCACTACTCAGGTTGTGGAGCCTAGAGTCATTATTGTTAGGTTGTGGAGCCTAGAGTCACTACTCAGGTTGTGGAGCCTTGAGTCATTACTGTTAGGTTGTGGAGCCTAGAGTCACTACTCAGGTTGTGGAGCCTTGAGTCACTACTCAGGTTGTGAATCCTAGAGTCATTACTGTTAGGTTGTGGAGCCTAGAGTCACTGCTCAGGTTGTGGAGCCTTGAGTCACTACTCAGGTTGTGGAGCCTAGAGTCATTATTGTTAGGTTGTGGAGCCTAGAGTCACTACTCAGGTTGTGGAGCCTTGAGTCACTACTCAGGTTGTGGAGCCTAGAGTCATTATTGTTAGGTTGTGGAGCCTAGAGTCACTACTCAGGTTGTGGAGCCTTGAGTCACTACTCAGGTTGTGAATCCTAGAGTCATTACTGTTAGGTTGTGGAGCCTAGAGTCACTGCTCAGGTTGTGGAGCCTTGAGTCACTACTCAGGTTGTGGAGCCTTGAGTCACTACTCAGGTTGTGAATCCTCGAGTCATTACTGTTAGGTTGTGGAGCCTTGAGTCACTACTCAGGTTGTGGAGCCTGGAGTCATTATTGTTAGGTTGTGGAGCCTAGAGTCACTACTCAGGTTGTGGAGCCTTGAGTCACTACTCAGGTTGTGAATCCTAGAGTCATTACTGTTAGGTTGTGGAGCCTAGAGTCACTACTCAGGTTGTGGAGCCTTGAGTCACTACTCAGGTTGTGGAGCCTAGAGTCATTACTGTTAGGTTGTGGAGCCTAGAGTCACTACTCAGGTTGTGGAGCCTTGAGTCACTACTCAGGTTGTGAATCCTAGAGTCATTACTGTTAGGTTGTGGAGCCTAGAGTCACTACTCAGGTTGTGGAGCCTTGAGTCACTACTCAGGTTGTGGAGCCTTGAGTCACTACTCAGGTTGTGGAGCCTTGAGTCACTACTCAGGTTGTGGAGCCTTGAGTCACTACTCAGGTTGTGAATCCTAGAGTCATTACTGTTAGGTTGTGGAGCCTAGAGTCACTACTCAGGTTGTGGAGCCTAGAGTCACTACTCAGATTGTGGAGCCTAGAGTCACTACTCAGGTTGTGGAGCCTAGAGTCACTACTCAGGTTGTGGAGCCTAGAGTCACTACTCAGGTTGTGGAGCCTAGAGTCACTACTCAGGTTGTGGAGCCTAGAGTCACTACTCAGGTTGTGGAGCCTAGAGTCACTACTCAGGTTGTGGAGCCTAGAGTCACTACTCAGGTTGTGGAGCCTAGAGTCACTACTCAGGTTGTGGAGCCTAGAGTCACTACTCAGGTTGTGGAGCCTAGAGTCACTACTCAGGTTGTGGAGCCTAGAGTCACTACTCTTACCTTCACTTCTGGAAGAAGAGACACTACATAAGAACATAAGAACGAAAGAACAATGCAACAGGCCTACTGACCCATGCGAAGCAGGTCCATCCCTCCCCCACCCTCGGATAAGCCCAATGACCCACCTAGTCAGGTCAATTCCACTTAAAGAAGGAGCAAGGCATCAAACCTAGTAGCACAAGCTAGTCAGGTCCAACTCACACCCACCCACACCCACTCATGTATTTATCTAACCTATTTTTAAAACTACACAACGTTTTAGCTTTTATAACTGTAATCGGGAGTTTGTTCCACTCGTCCACAACTCTATTGCCAAACCAGTGCTTTCCTATATTCTTCCTGAATCTGAATTTTTCCGTTATTTTTGTTTCTGTGCTCGCCTAGGTCAAGCTACGGGGGTTGAGGCAGTGCTCCTGGCCCCCATACCTCTTGACTGCCAAGTCTTTCCAAATTATTTTATCCTTTGAGGTCAAGTTTCTTTTCTGTTTGATGTATTTCGTTCTTTACAACCGTGAGCATTTATTTATTTATTATTTATTATTAAAGAGCAAGTAAAAACTAGTTGGGTCGTGGCTTGGTTGATAGTTTCCTCAGCTCACACACTGAAGGCCCGGGGATCAATCCTGGCACGGGTGAAACGTTGGGCATGTTACCTTACACCTGCTACCCCTGTTCATGAAGCATTAAATAGGTAAGTGGGTGTTAGTCGACTGTTCTGGGTCGCATCCTGGGGTAGAAGCATTTATTAAGGCAACGTTTCTTTCTATACAGAGTTTTATCAAAACTTCATAAAGCTCTATACAGAGCGAAACGGTGTCCCTATAAAAGCTTATGTCTTTTCTTCCATGTTGTCAAAAAAGCCCAATTGTATGTTCGTATTTACACTCTGAATTTCATAATGTTTATATATATATATACATATATATATATATATATATATATATATATATATATATATATATATATATATATATATATATATATATATATATATATGTATATATAATATATATATATATATATATATATATATATATATATATATATATATATATATACATATATATATATTTACGCATCTCCTCTTTAACATCATCATCCAAAATTTCATTCAAAACCTCACCTACAAAATGCGAAAATACTGTGAAGCAAATAAAAGGTTGAAGCATGACTGGGAAACTGAAGGGAAGGTGAAGGAGTGGGAAAGACTGCGAGGTTTGCTGCCAAGGTTCGGTCAGTCTGGATCAATAGCAAGTACACGTGAAACTTGGGCTAGCTGTCCTTGTTCGTGTAAAAATTTTAACCTTTTCAAAAGTTTGAATATATATATATATATATATATATATATATATATATATATATATATATATATATATATATATATATATATATATATATATATATATATATATATATATTATTAATTAGCTCTGTCACCCCTCTCTGCACCATCTCCAGGTGGTCTTTCTCTTTCATTCTTCCATATATTATGTTGACAGAACTTTGACAGTACTTGCCAGATTTTGACAGTCAAGCGTTGCAACCTGTCAGTATTTATCCAGTGTTTTTTTTACCCAGTTATGACTGTCATGATACTTTGCATACTGCTTGCTATTTATGTGTGTGTGTGTGTGTGTGTGTGTGTGTGTGTGTGTGTGTGTGTGTGTGTGTGTGTGTCTGTCTGTCTGTCTGTCTGTCTGTCTGTCTGTGTGTCTGTGAGAGAGAGAGAGAGAGAGAGAGAGAGAGAGAGAGAGAGAGAGAGAGAGAGAGAGAGAGAGAGAGAGAGAGAGAAAGAGAAAGAGATAAAGATATGAGAGAGAGATATCCCAGGTCGATATAACATACGACACACTCGCTGACACTCTATCTTGCACTGTAATGATTGAAAAGGGTGAAGGAGGTCTGCAGGGAAGAGAACCGGGAGGTAGGGAAGGAGGGAGACAGGAAGGCAGAGAAGGGAAGAAGGGAGAGAGGCAGGGAGGAAGGGAGGGAGGCGACGAAATCGCAGAAAGAAATAAATGAAATGGAAATTAAGGCAAAGTTGGCAAAAGAGAGAGATGATAAAGAGAGTAAGAGAGAAGAGCGAGGAATGAGTGAGGTAGAAAATAGAATGAAGCTTTAGGCAGGTTGGTAAAATAAGTTAGATATCGTTACATCTCTTATCTTATCTTATCCTCCTGAAAACGTCAAAACCCTTCCAGTAAACGTCGGATCCTCCAGGAGAAGTCAGAATCTTTTGAAAACGTCATACGTCTGGCCCTCCAAACAACGCCTAACACTCCACAACACAAGTCTGGTCCATCGTAAACCTGACACACTAACCCACCGGGACAGTGACACTGACTGACTAGAACAGTGACACTGACTAGGACAGAGACATTGACTAGGACAGTACCACACAACACAGTTGCACCATCTGACGGTACTGTTTAAGAATCATTTACACTCTCATTTACGCTCTCGCTTCACACGGTGAGGGCCTGGGTTCGATTCCCAGCCAGAGTAGAAACATTGGACGTGTTTCTTTCCACCTGTTGTCTATGTTCCCCATCAGTAAAATGGGTACCTGGGTGTTAGTCGACTGGTGTGGGTCGCATCCTGGGACACTGACCTAAGGAGGCCTGGTCACAGACCGGGCCGCGGGGGCGTTGACCCCCGGAACTCTCTCCAGGTAAACATTCCTCCAGGTTTCCAGGTAAGATAAGAGAGACATTCTCGGAGCAACATATATATTTACTTACATTTTCCCCACTTCAGGACAAATTTACAAATTTTAATTATAATTTAACTTCTTAAGCCAATTTACATCTCACGGCTGTTATTATCAGTTTATTACCAGCACTTTAGCTCTTAATTTACACAATTTTCTCATACATTTACGCAATTTTCTCATTTACACATTTTTCTATATTACATAATTTTCTCAGATATTTACACAACTTTCTCATTCATTTACAGCTTCGCTAAGTAGCCAGTAGCATCTTTCTCAACTTTTGCTTCCAAGACGATGGGAGGGATAATGAGAAACTCTGTGTCTCATTAAACAGGGATGTACGATGCAATAGGCAAGGCTGGAGAGGACTGTATTTTACAAGGATTGTTTCTCTAGTTGTTCAGCCTTACAGAGTCTTATCAGTTAGTGAGTGATTTTGTGTGTGTGTGTGTGTGTGTGTGTGTGTGTGTGTGTGTGTGTGTGTGTGTGTGTGTGTGTGTGTGTGTGTGTGTGTGTGTGTGTGTGTGTGTGTATGTGTGTGTGTGTGTGTGTGTGTGTGTGTGTGTGTGTATGTGTGTGTACTCACCTATTTGTACTCACCTATTTGTGGTTGCAGGGGTCGAGTCTTAGCTCCTGGCCCCGCTTCCTTACCGGTTGCTACTGGGCCCTCTCTCTCCCCGCTCCATGAGCTTTATCAAACCTAGTCTTAAAACTGTGTATGGTTCCTGCCTCCACTACGTCATTTTCTAGGCTATTCCACTGCCTTACAACTCTATGACTGAAGAAATACTTCCAAATATCTCTTTGACTCATTTGTGTCTTCAACTTCCAATTGTGGCCTCTTGTTTCTGTGTCCCCTCCCTGGAACATCCTGTCTTTGTCCACCTTGTCTATTCCACGCAGTATTTTATATGTCGTTATCATGTCTCCCCTGACCCTCCTGTCCTCCAGTGTCGTCAGGCCGATTTCCCTTAATCTTTCTTCATAGGACGTTCCCCTTAGCTCTGGAACTAACCTTGTGGCAAACCTTTGTACTTTCTCTAGTTTCTTGACGTGCTTTATCAAGTGCGGGTTCCAAACAGGTGCTGCATACTCCAGTATGGGCCTGACATACACGGTGTACGGTGTCTTGAACGATTCCTTACTAAAGTATCGGAATGCTGTTCTCAGGTTTGCCAGGCGCCCATATGCTGCAGCAGTTATCTGATTGATGTGTGCTTCCGGAGACATGCTCGGTGTTATACTCACCCCAAGATCTTTCTCCTTGAGTGAGGTTTGCAGTCTTTGGCCACCTAGCCTATACTCTGTCTGTGGTCTTCTGTGCCCTTCCCCTATCTTCATGACTTTGCATTTGGCAGGATTAAATTCGAGAAGCCATTTGCTGGACCAGGTGTCCAGTCTGTCCAGGTCTCTTTGAAGTCCTGCCTGGTCCTCATCAGATTTAATTCTCCTCATTAACTTCACATCATCTGCAAACAGGGACACTTCTGAGTCTAAACCTTCCATCATGTCGTTCACATATACCAAAAATAGCACTGGTCCTAGGACCGACCCCTGTGGGACCCCGCTCGTCACAGGCCCCCACTGTGATACATCATTACGTACCATGACTCGTTGTTTCCTCCCTGTCAGGTATTCTCTGATCCATTGCAGTGCCCTTCCTGTTATATGCGCCTGATGCTCTAGCTTCTGCACTAATCTCTTGTGAGGAACAGTGTCAAAGGCCTTCTTGCAGTCCAAGAAGATGCAATCAACCCACCCCTCTCTCTCGTGTCTTACTTCTGTTATTTTATCATAAAACTCCAGAAGGTTTGTGACACAGGATTTGCCTTCCGTGAATCCGTGCTGGTTGGCATTTATACTCTTGTTCAGTTCCAGGTGCTCCACCACTCTCCTCCTGATAATCTTCTCCATAATTTTGCATACTATACACGTCAATGACACAGGTCTATAGTTTAGTGCCTCTTTTCTGTCTCCTTTTTTAAAAATGGGAACTACATTTGCCGTCTTCCATACCTCAGGTAGTTGCCCAGTTTCCAGGGACGTGTTGAAGATTGTGGTAAATGGCACGCACAACATATCTGCTCCCTCTCTAAGGACCCACGGGGAGATGTTGTCCGGTCCCATTGCCTTTGAGGTATCGATGTCCCTTAGCAGTTTCTTCACCTCCTCCTCATCTGTATGTATGTCGTCCAACACTTGTTGGTGTATTCCTTGCTGGTGTCCCCATCTGGTCTGTCCCCCCAGAGTCCTTCCTCTCTCTACTGTAAATACTTCCTTAAATCTCGTGTTGAGCTCCTCACATACCTCTTGATCGTTTCTTGTGAGTTCTCCACCTTCTTTCCTCAGCCTTATCACCTGGTCCTTGACTGTTGTCTTCCTCCTAATGTGGCTATACAGCAGTTTCGGGTCAGATTTGACTTTCGATGCTATGTCGTTTTCATACTGTCGCTGGGCCTCCCTCCTTATCTGTGCATACTCGTTTCTGGCTCTTCTACTAATCTCCTTGTTTTCCTGGGTCCTATGCCTCCTGTACCTTTTCCATTCTCTGTTGCACTTAGTTTTTGCCTCCCTACACCTTCGGGTAAACCAAGGACTCGTTTTGGTCTTCCTATTATTTCTGTTTCCCTTGGGAACAAAACTTTCCTCTGCCTCCTTGCACTTTGTTGCCACATATTCCATCATCTCGTTTACTGATTTTCCTACCATTTCTCTGTCCCACTGAACCTCCTGCAGGAAGTTTCTCATA